>NC_029780.3:21396679-21397828 GCF_000817695.3 Arachis duranensis | reverse complement strand
TATTAGAAGGTACTTGTACCAAGCAAGCTCTATGTGATCTTGGGGCAAGTATTAACCTAATACCTGCAGCCACTATCAAAAAGCTTGGGTTGACTGACAAAGTTAAACCAACCCGGATATGTCTCCAACTTGCTGATGGCTCCATTAAATACCCATCAGGCGTGATTGAAGACATGATTGTCAAGGTTAGGCCATTTGCCTTTTCCACTGACTTTGTGGTGCTGGAAATGGAGGAGCATAAGAGTGCAACTCTCATTCTGGGAAGACCTTTCCTAGCAACTGGTCGAACCCTTATTGATGTTCAAAAAGGGGAAGTAACCCTGAGAGTCAATGAGGATGAGTTCAAGTTGAATGTTGTCAAAGCCATGCAACATCCAGACACCCAAAATGACTGCATGAGCGTTGATATCATTGACTCTCTGGTAAAAGAAGTCAATATGGCTGAGAGTCTCGAATCAGAGCTAGAGGATATCTTTAAAGATGTTCAGCCTGATCTGGAGGAATCAGAGAGAATAATAGAACCTCTGAAAATCCCTCAGGAAGAGGAGAAACCTCCCAAACCCGAGCTCAAACCATTACCACCATCCCTGAAATATGCATTTCTGGGAGAAGGTGATACCTTTCCTGTAATCATAAGCTCTACCTTAGAGCCACAGAAAGAGAAAGCACTAATTCAAGTGCTAAGGACACACAAGATAGCTCTTGGGTGGTTCATCAGTGATCTTAAGGGCATTAGCCCAGCAATATGCATGCACAAGATCCTATTGGAGGGTGACGCTAAGCCAGTGGTTCAACCACAGAGGCGGCTGAATCCAGCCATGAAGGAGGTGGTGCAGAAGGAGGTCACTAAATTACTAGAGGCTGGGATTATTTATCCCATTTCTGACAGTCCCTGGGTAAGCCCTGTCCAAGACGTCCCTAAGAAAGGTGGCATGACAATGGTTCATAATGAAAAAAATGAACTGGTTCATACAAGAACAGTTACAGGGTGGCTGATGAGCGGATAATTTATACGCTTTTTGGCATTGTTTTTAGATAGTTTTTAGTAAGTTTGAGCTACTTTTAGGGATGTTTTCATTAGTTTTTAGGGAAAAATCATATTTCTGGACTTTACTATGAGTTTGTGTGTTTTTCTGTGATTTCAGGTAA
>NC_029780.3:21395465-21395872 GCF_000817695.3 Arachis duranensis | reverse complement strand
AGAATCTTCGTGGTATAAGCTAGATAGATGGCGGCATTCATGGGGATCCGGAAAGTCTAACCTTGTCTGTGGTATTCCGAGTAGGATTCCGGTATTGAATGACTGTGACGAGCTTCAAACTCCTGAAGGCTGGGCATGATGACAAACGCAAAAGAATCAATGTATTCTACTCCAACCTGATTGAGAACCGACAGATGATTAGCCGTGCTGTGATAGAGCATTTGGACCATTTTCACTGAGAGGATGGGATGTAGCCATCAACCAAGGGTGATGCCTCCAGACGATTAGCCGTGCAGTGACAGCGCATAAGACCATTTTCCCGAGAAGATTAAAAGTAGCCATTGATGATGGTGATGCCCTACATACAGCTTGCCATGGAAAGGAGTAAGAAGGATTGAAGAAAGAGT
>NC_029780.3:21390727-21392379 GCF_000817695.3 Arachis duranensis | reverse complement strand
CAAGAAGGAGTTTCCTATTAAGGATCCACAGGAATCTGAGGCTCATATAGAGACCATAGAGATTCCATTAAATCTCC
Source organism: Arachis duranensis (assembly GCF_000817695.3). NCBI lineage: Eukaryota > Viridiplantae > Streptophyta > Magnoliopsida > Fabales > Fabaceae > Arachis > Arachis duranensis. The sequence goes on along the minus strand of NC_029780.3, from coordinate 21,392,302 downwards.
TTCTGCCATTCATGAGCTCTGAAGACTATTCATCCTCTGAAGAGGATGAAGATGTGACTGGAGAGCAAATTGCTCAATACTTAGGAGCTATCATGAAGCTGAATGCCAAGTTGTTTGGTAATGAGACTTGGGAAATTGAACCTCCCTTGCTCATTAGTGAACTGGATACCTGGATTCAGCAAATTCTACCTCAAAAGAAACAAGATCCTGGCAAGTTCTTAATACCTTGTACCATAGGCACCATGACCTTTGAAAAAGCTCTGTGTGATCTAGGGTCAGGGATAAATCTTATGCCACTCTCTGTAATGGAGAAGTTGGGGATCATTGAGGTACAACCTGCCTTGTTCTCATTACAATTGGCAGACAAGTCCTTGAGACAAGCTTATGGAATAGTAGAGGACATGTTAGTAAAGGTTGAAGGCCTTTACATCCCTGCTGATTTCATAATCTTAGACACTAGGAAGGAAGAGGATGATTGCATCGTCCTTGGAAGGCCTTTCCTAGCCACAGCAGAAGCTGTGATAGATGTCAACAGAGGTGAATTAGTCCTTCAATTGAATGGGGACTACCTTGTGTTTAAGGCACATGGCCATCCCTCTGTGATAAAAGAGAGTAAGCATGAAGAGCTTCTCTCAGTTCAGAGTCAAGAAGAGCCCACACAGTCAAACTCTAAGTTTGGTGTTGTGAGGCCACAACCAAACTCTAAGTTTGGTGTTAAGACCCCATATCCAAACTCTAAGTTTGGTGTCAGGACTGCACAAACATTGACCTGATCACCTTGTGGCTCCATGAGAGCCATTGTCAAGCTATTGACATTAAAGAAGCGCTTGTTGGGAGGCAACCCAATTTTATTTATCTAATTTTTATTTTATTGTTATTTTATGTTTTATTAGGTACATGATCATGAGGAGTCACGAAAAAATCATAAAAATTAAAAACATAATCAAAAACAGCAGAAGAAAAAAATTCATACCCTGGAGGACGCACAGGCTGGCGTTCAACGCCAGAACAGAGCACCATTCTGGCGCTGAACGCCAGAAACAAGCAACATTCTGGCGCTGAACGCCAGGAATGTGCCCAGAGAAGAAGAGCTGGCGCTGAACGCCAGTAACAAGCATGAAACTGGCGTTCAACGCCAGAAACATGCTTTACATGGGCGTTGAACGCCCAGAACGTGCACCAATGGGCGTTTAAACGCCATAATGGTGTGCCAAGGCAATTTACATGCCTATTTAGTGCAGGGATGGAATTCCTTGACACCTCAGGACATGTGGACCCCATAGGATCACCTCAGGATCTGTGGACCCCACAGGATCCCCACCTAACATATTCCCACCTTACCTCCTAATCCTAATTACACTCTCCTACTCCCCATGTCACACTTCCCAAACAACTCTCACCAATCACCTCAATTTCTCTTCCCAATTACCCCATTCACCACTCACATCAACCCACTCTTCCCCATAAACCCCACCTACCTTCATAAAATTCAAAATCAATTTCCCTCCCATTCCCACCCAAAATGGCCGAACATCCACCCTCCCCTCTCCCTATAAATACCCTTCCATTCTCCTT
>NC_029780.3:21389455-21390123 GCF_000817695.3 Arachis duranensis | reverse complement strand
CCTCCACCATGGCAAGGCTAGCTTTTCCTCACCTTATTTGCCATCTGTGTTACTCAGCTGGAGTTATCATAGAAGGAGATATCCCCATTGAAGAGGATAAGCCCATCACCAAGAAGAGGATGGAGCAAGCAAGAGATACCCTTCACGGTTCTCAAAAGATGCATGAGGAAGCTCATCATCAAGAAATCCTTGAGATGCCTCAAGGGATGCACTTTCCTCCCAACAACTATTGGGAGCAACTCAACACCTCCTTAGAAGATTTGAGCCACAATGTGGAACAATTAAGGGTGGAACATCATGGGCACTCTATCATTCTCCAAGAAATAAGAGAAGACCAAAGAGCAATGAGGGAGGAGCAACAAAGGCAAGGAAGGAACATAGAAGAGCTTAAGGACATTGTTGGACCTTCGCCACTAAAGGTGGATTCATTCCTTGTTCTTTATTTCTTTCTGTTTTCGGTTTTTAATGTTGTGTTTATCTATATTTTGTGTCTCTACTTCATGATCATTAGTATGTAACCATGTCTTAAAGCTATGAATAAATTCCATTAATCCTTCACCTCTCTTAAATGAAAAATGTTTTAATTCAAAAGAACAACAAGAAGTACATGAATTTCGAATTTATCGAAATTAGTTCAATTATATTGATGTGGTGACAATACTTTTTGT
>NC_029780.3:21389052-21389328 GCF_000817695.3 Arachis duranensis | reverse complement strand
TTGAAAAATCATGAAATTGATTCTTGAAGCAAGAGAAAGCAGTGAAAAAGCAAAAGCTTGTGAAAAAAAAGTGGCGAAAAAAATAGAAAGAAAAAGAAAAAGCCAATAGCCCTTAAAACCAAAAGGCAAGGGTAAAAAGGATCCAAGGCTTTGAGCATCAATGGATAGGAGGGCCCAAGGAAAATTAAATCCAGGCCTGAGCGGCTAAATCAAGCTGTCCCTAACCATGTGCTTGTGTCACGAAGGTCCAAGTGAAAAGCTTGAGACTGAGTGGTT
>NC_029780.3:21388671-21388830 GCF_000817695.3 Arachis duranensis | reverse complement strand
CTGACAAAAGGACTGCTGATGCTGTTGGAATCTGACCTCCCTGCAATCGAAATGGATTTTCTGGAGCTACAGAACCCAAAATGGCGCGCTCTCAACGGCGTTGGAAAGTAGACATCCAGAGCTTTCCAGCAATATATAATAGTCTATACTTTATTCGGA
>NC_029780.3:21386565-21388581 GCF_000817695.3 Arachis duranensis | reverse complement strand
GAGTTAAACGCCAGAAAAACGTCATGATCCGGAGTTGAACGCCCAAAACACGTCATAACCTGAAGTTTGACGCCAAGAAATGCCTCTACACGTGAATTGATAAAGCTCAGCCCAAGCATACACCAAGTGGGCCCCGGAAGTGGATTTATTCATCAAATACTTACTCATGTAAACCCTAGTAGCTAGTCTAGTATAAATAGGATAAGTTACTATTGTATTAGACATCTTTTGACAGTTTAATCTCTTGACTGTTTAGCCTTTGATTATTTGGTCTCTTGATCACTCAAGGGGGCTGGCCATTCGGCCATTCCTGAACCTTTTACTTATGTATTTTTAACAGTGGAATTTCTGCACACCATAGATTAAGGGTGTGGAGCTCTGCTGTACCTCAAGTTTCAATACAATCACTACTACTTTTTATTCAATTCTCTTTTATTCTTATTCCAAGATATACGTTACACTTAACTTTGATGAATGTGATGATCCGTGACACTCATCATCATTCTCACCTATGAACGCGCGTGATTGACAACCACTTCCGTTCTACCTTAGGCCGGGCGCATATCTCTTAGATTCCCCAACAGAATCTTCGTGGTATAAGCTAGATAGATGGTGGCATTCATGAGGATCCGGAAAGTCTCACCTTGTCTGTGGTATTCCGAGTAGGATTCCGGTATTGAATGACTGTGACGAGCTTCAAACTCCTGAAGGCTGGGCGTTAGTGACAGACGCAAAAGAATCAATGGATTTTATTCCAACCTGATTGAGAACCGACAGATGATTAGCCGTGCTGTGACAGAGCATTTGGACCATTTTCACTGAGAGGATGGGATGTAGCCATCAACCAAGGGTGATGCCTCCAGACGATTAGCCGTGCAGTGACAGTGCATAGGACCATTTTCCCGAGAGGATTGAAAGTAGCCACCGATGATGGTGAAGCCCTACATACAGCTTTCCATGGAAAGGAGTAAGAAGGATTGAAGGAAGAGTGAGTGGTGAAGTAGAGTTTCAAGAGGAGCACAGCATCTCCATACACTTATCTGAAATTCTCACTATTGATTTACATAAGTATTTCTATCCTATTTTATTTTCTGTTTATTATTAATTTTTTTTCGAAATCCATAACCATTTAATTTGCCTAACTGAGATTTACAAGGTGACCATAGCTTGCTTCATACCAACAATCTCTGTGGAATTCGACCCTTACTCGTGTAAGGTTTATTACTTGGACGACCCAGTACACTTGCTGGTTAGTTGAACGGAGTTGTGAATTCAACTGGTGCCATAATAATGATTTCATACAAAGTACAAAAGAACATGGATCACAATTTCGTCCACCAGTGGCGTATGTGTATTGATTACAGAAGGCTCAATACAGCTACCAGAAAGGATCATTTTCCTTTACCATTCATTTACCAGATGCTAGAAAGACTAGCAGGTCATGAATACTACTACTTCCTGGATGGATATTCAGGTTATAATCAAATTGCAGTAGATCCTCAGGATCAAGAGAAAACAGCATTCACATGTCCATCCGGAGTATTTGCATACAGAAGAATGCCATTTGGCCTGTGCAATGCACCTGCAACCTTTCAAAGGTGCATGCTCTCTATTTTCTCTGATATGGTGAAAAAATTTCTGGAAGTCTTCATGGATGACTTTTCAGTATTTGGAGACTCATTCAGCTCCTGTCTTGACCATCTAGCACTTGTTCTAAAGAGGTGCCAAGAGACTAACCTGGTTTTAAACTGAAAAAAATGTCACTTTATGGTGACTGAAGGAATTGTCCTTGGGCACAAAATTTCGAACAAGGGAATAGAGGTAGATCAAGCTAAGGTAGAGGTAATTGAAAAATTACCACCACCTGCCAATGTTAAAGCAGTCAGAAGCTTTCTGGGGCATGCAGGATTCTATAGGAGGTTGATGAGCGGATAATTTATACGCTTTTGGCATTGTTTTTAGGTAGTTTTTAGTAAGTTCAAGCTACTTTTAGGGATGTTTTCATTAGTTTTTATG
>NC_029780.3:21356731-21386422 GCF_000817695.3 Arachis duranensis | reverse complement strand
TAGTGTTGGGACAAAGGCATGACAAGCTTCTGCACGTCATTTACTATTCCAGTCGTGTTCTAAATGACGCACAGAAGAATTACACAACCACAGAAAAAGAGCTACTTACAGTGGTTTACGCCATTGACAAGTTCAGATCCTATTTAGTAGGATCAAAAGTGATTGTGTACACTGACTATGCTGCTCTTAAATATCTACTCACAAAGCAGGATTAAAAACCCAGACTCATAAGATAGGTGTTGCTTCTGCAAGAGTTTGATATAGAAATAAGAGACATAAAGGGGACAGAGAATCAAGTAGCAGATCACCTGTCCCAAATAGAACCAGTAGAAGGGGCATCCCTCCCTCTTACTGAGATCTCTGAAAACTTTCTGGATGAGCAACTCTTTGCCATCCAGAAAGTGCCATGGTTTGCAGACATTGTAAACTACAAGGCAGTGAGGTTCATACCCAAAGAGTACAGTAGGCAGCAATCAAAGAAATGGATCACAGATGCAAAGTACTATCTTTGGGATGAACCATATCTCTTCAAGAGATGTGCAGACGGAGTAATCCATAGATGTGTGCCTAAAGAAGAAGCACAGAAGGTCCTCTGGCACTGCCATAGATCACAGTATGGAGGACATTTTAGAAGTGAGCGAACAACCACAAGAGTCCTCCAATGCGGCTTCTACTGGCATACTCTCTATAAAGATTCCCGAGTGTTTGTACTTAATTGTGACAGTTGCCAAAGATCTGGCAATCTGCCTCATAGTTATGCCATACCTCAACAAGGGATCTTGGAGATTGAGTCGTTTGATGTATGGGGTATTGACTTCATGGGGCCTTTCCCACCATCATACTCAAACACTTATATTCTGGTGGCAGTGGATTATGTATCCAAATGGGTGGAAGCTATTGCAACACCCACTAATGACACTAAGACAGTGCTAAAATTTCTCTAGAAACACATCTTCAGCAGATTTGGTACCCCTAGAGTATTAATCAGTGATGGGGGCACTCATTTCTGCAATAAACAGCTTTACTCTGCTTTGGTTCGATACGGAGTTAGCCACAGGGTGGCCACTCCATATCATCCACAGACAAATAGGCAAGCTGAAGTCTCTAATAGAGAACTTAAAAGAATCCTGGAATGGGCTGTGATTAACCGTAGAAGGGATTGGGCAAGAAGCTTGGATGATGCTCTGTGGGCATATAGAACAGCATTCAAGACCCCTATAGAGACCTCTCCATACCAGCTTGTGTATGGAAAGGCATGTCACTTGCCAGTGGAACTGGAACATAAGGCCTACTGGGCAACTAGATTCCTAAACCTTGATGCCAATTTAGCTGGAGAAAAATGATTGCTCCAGTTAAATGAGATAGAGGAATTTAGACTCAATGTGTTCGAGAATGCAAAAATTTACAAAGAGAAAGCAAAAAGATGGCATGATAAGAAATTGTCATCCAGATTCTTTGAGCCAGGGTAGAAAATTCTGCTATTTAATTCTAGGCTCAAATTATTCCCCGAAAAATTGAAATCCCAGTGGAGAGGACCATATGTGATTACAAGTGTGTCACCATATGGATACATAGAGCTCCAGGATAATGATTCTAACAAAAAGTTCATTGTTAATGGACAAAGAGTCAAACATTATCTTGAAAGCAATTTTGAGCAAGAATGCTCAAAACTGAGACTTAACTAAAAGCTCAGTAATAGTCCAGCTATAGACAATAAAGAAGCGCTTGCTGGGAGGCAACCCAGCCATTTACAAAGCTTATTTATTAATTAATTGATTTTTACAGGAATATGTCAAGTATCTTCAAGGTAAAATAGCAACTGCTTAAGTTCACAGAGTTACAAAAGGATTCAGAGGATAAAACAGCAAAAAAGGAAGCTCACTGGTGCGAAAAAGCCAGTAAAAGCTGCTTTGGGCGTTGAACGCCCAAAAGAAGCACCTACTGGGCGTTCAATGCCAAATTTACAGCGTCCTGGGCGTTCAGAAAAACGCCCAGTGACAAAGGACTTCCTGGCGTTCAACGCCAGAAAGAAGCAACAGCTGGGCGTTGAACGGCCAGGAGAAGCTGCACATGGGCATTAAACGCCCAAAACATGCAGCGTTTGGGCGTTTAACGCCAGGATGGTGGGGATGAGGTAAATTCGTTTTTTTTCAATTTTTTTAATTTTTATGTTCCAATTCACGATTTCTTACATAAACATGTTACAAATTCTCATCCTTAAATTCCAAAAATTTTAATCCTAATTTCTAAAAACCCTAATTTCTAAAATCCCTTTTTCAAAAATATCAAATGTATCTTAGTTCATAAACACAAATTTTTCCAATCCAATCCAACTCTTTTCTCAAAATTTTTCAACACTCAATTATCTTTTAAAATCTTTTTCAAAATAAAAATTCAGGTTTATCTTTTTCAACTATCATTCAGAACTTTTTATTTTTAAATTATATCTTTTTCTTATCATATTTTATCTTTTATAAATCATATCTTCTATCTTATCTTTTTAAAATTTTTTTCGAACCCCATCCCCTCCCTTTTAAATCCACATTCGGCTTCCCTCCTCTCATCCACCATTCGACATTAGCTCTCCTTCTATCCCTCTCCTTTCTTTTTTTTTTTGCTTGAGGACAAGCAAACTTCTAAGTTTGGTGTGTTTATCCGTGATCACAAAAACATACTCACTAAGATCATGGCTCCTAAAGGAAAACAATCCACTCCAAGAGGCAAGAAAGAGAGTATTCCAAAACCACTTTAGAATCAAGGGAAGTTCTTAACCAAAGAACATTCAGACCATTACTACAAAATAATGGGTCTAAGATCAGTGATCCCGGAAGTCAAGTTCGATTTGAAAGAAGATGAATATCCGGAGATCCAAGAGCAAATTCGAAACAGGAACTGGAAAATCCTAGCTAATCCTGAAACAAAAGTAGGAAGGAATATGGTTCAGGAGTTCTATGCTAATCTGTGGCAAATAGACAGGCAAAGAATATCTGGAACTGCCCTCTATGACTATCGGACCTTGGTCAGAGAAAAGATTGTTCACATCCATCTTGACAAAATCAGGGAGATCTTTAAGCTGCCTCAGCTGAAAGATGACCCAGACTCCTTTAATAGGAGAATGATGAGAATAAACAAGGGCCTGGACAAGATTCTAGAGGATATATGCATCCCTGGAGCCAGGCAGACCACCAGCACCACTGGCATCCCAATTCAACTCAAGAGAGAATATCTCAAACCAGTCGCCAAAGGCTGGCTGGACTTCATTGGGCGTTCCATATTGCCCACTAGCAACCGTTCTGAAGTCACTGCTAAAAGAGCAGTGATGATTCACTGCATCATGTTGGGAAGAGAAGTAGAAGTTCATCAACTAATCTCGTGTGAACTTTACAAAATAGCAAACAAGAACTCCAAGGATGCCAAATTGGCTTATCCAAGCTTAATTTCTATGCTCTGCAAAGATGCTGGAGTGAGGATGGGAATAACTGAGTATATCTCAGTTGAGCGGCCAATCACTAAAATATCAATGGAAAAACAACAGTTACAGGATGACCTCATCAAGAGGAGAGCACAGGAATTCCTCCCAGAAATCCCTCAATTTGAATACTGGGAGCACCTTGAGGCATCTGTTTCCAAGTTGCAAGAAGCTATGGACCAAATAAAGGAAGAACAGAATAATCAAAATAGCATGCTTTGCGAATTGAGAAGAGAATAATCAAAATAGCATGCTTTGCAAATTGCTTAGGGAACAAGAGGAGCAAGGGCGTGACTTGAGGGAACTGAAGCGTCAGAAATTAATTCTTGAAGGACCAAGCACCCCACAGACTATAGGAACATCAACTTCCCAAAATACAGGTTGTTGAGTTCTAATTTTAGCTTTAACTCTGTGTATTTGTACTATAGGAATTTACCTTAGAAGTTATATAGGAGTAGTGGTAATTAGTATATCTGTTTTGACTTTATTTTTAATTAAGTTATAATTTATTTTTCTCATCATCATCAAACATGAATAAAATAGTAGATTTTTAGAATAAAGAGGTAATTTATATCTTTCGAGTTCTTAATAAGAAAAATTATAATTAAATATATGTGGTGGCAATACTTTTTGTCTTCTGAATGAATGCTTGAACCATGCATATTTTTTATCTTGAATTTTATGAATGTTAAAATTATTGGCTCTTGAAAGAATGAGGAACACGAGAAATATTATTGCTGATCTGAAAAATCATGAATTTGATTCTTGAAGCAAGAAAAAGCAGTGAAAAAAATTACAAGGAATCATTGGATCAAGAAAAAGAAAAAAAGCCAATAGCCCTTAAAACCAAAAGGCAAGGGTAAAAAGGATCCAAGGCTTTGAGCATCAGTGGATAGGAGGGCCCAAGGAAGTAAATCCTAGCCTAAGCGGCTAAATCAAGATGTCCCTAACCATGTGCTTGTGGCATGCAGGTCCAAGTGAAAAGCTTGAGACTGAATGGTTAAAGTCGTGATCCAAGGCAAAAGAGTGTGCTTAAGAACTCTGGACACCTCTAATTGGGGACTTTAGCAAAGCTAAGTCACAATCTGAAAAGGTTCACCCAATTATGTGTATGTGGCATTTATGTATCCGGTGGTAATACTGGAAAACAAAGTGCTTAGGGCCACGGCCAAGACTCATAAAGTAGCTGTGTTCAAGAATCATCATACTAAACTAAGAGAATCAATAATACTATCTGAATTCTGAGTTCCTATGGATGCCAATCATTCTGAATTTCAAAGGATAAAGTGAGATGCCAAAACTGTTCGGAAGCCAAAAAGCTACCAGCCCCGCTCATCTAATAAGAATCTGAGCTTCACTAAAAACTCTGAAATATTATTGCTTCTTAATTTCTTTTTTGGGGACAAGCAACAGTTTAAGTTTGGTGTTGTGATGAGCGGATATTTTATACGCTTTTTAGGGGTAATTTCATGTAGATTTTAGCATGTTTTAATTAGTTTTTAATATAATTTTATTAGTTTTTAAGCAAAAATTATATTTCTGGACTTTACTATGAGTTTGTGTGTTTTTCTGTGATTTCAGGTATTTTCTGGCTGAAATTGAGGGAGCTGAGTAAAAATCTAATTTAGGCTGAAAAAGGACTGCTAATGCTGTTGGATTCTGACCTCCCTGCACTCGGAATAGATTTTTTGGAGCTACAGAAGTTCAATTGGCGCGCTCTCAATTGGGTTGGAAAGTAGACATCTAGGACTTTTCAGCAATATATAACAGTCCATACTTTGCACGAAGATAGATGACGTAAACTGGCATTCAACGCCAGTTCCATGTTGCAGTCTGGCGTCCAGCACCAGAAACAGGTTACAAGTTGGAGTTCAACGCCAAAAACACGTTACAACCTGGCGTTCAACTCCAGAAACAGCCCAGGCACGTGAGAAGCTTAATTCTCAGTCCCAGCACACACCAAGTGGGCCCTAGAAGTGGATTTCTGCACCAATTATCTTAGTTTACTCATTTTCTGTAAACCTAGGTTACTAGTTTAGTATTTAAACAACTTTTAGAGACTTATTTTGTACCTCATGACATTTTTAGATCTGAAATTTGTACCTTTTGACAGCATGAGTCTCTAAACCCCATTGTTGGGGGTGAGGAGCTCTGCAGCGTCTCGATGAATTAATGCAATTATTTCTGTTTTTCCATTCAAACATGCGTGTTCCTATCTAAGATGTTCATCTGCGCTTATCTATGGAGAAGGTGGTGATCCGTGACACTCATCACCTTCCTCAATCCATGAATGTGTGTCTGACAACCACCTCTGTTCTACATCAGATTGAATGAGTATCTATTAGATTCCTTAACCAAAATCTTCGTGGTATAAGCTAGAATTGATGGCGGTATTCATGAGAATCCAGAAAGTCTAAACCTTGTCTGTGGTATTCCGAGTAGGATTCTGGGATTGGATGACTGTGACGAGCTTTAAACTCGCAAGTGTTGGGCGTGATGACAAATGCAAAAGAATCAATAGATTCTATTCCGACATGATCGAGAACCAACAGCTGATTAGCCGTGCTGTGACAGAGCATTTGGACCATTTTCACTGAGAGAATGGGAAGTAGCTATTGACAATGGCGACACCCTACATAGAGCTTGCCATGGAAGGAACTTTGCACTTTTGCATGAGAGAAATATTATGTTACAGGAATTCAGAAGACAAAGCATCTCCAAAACTCCAACATATTCTCCATTATTGCACAACAAGTAATTATTTCACGCTCTTTTATTTTTTTTAGTAATTCAAACTGATAATTATAATTGATCTCCTGACTAAGAATAATAAAATAAACATAGCTTGCTTCAAACCAACAATCTCCGTGGGATTCAACCCTTACTCACGTAAGGTATTACTTGGACGACCCAGTGCACTTGCTGTTTAGTTGTGCGGATTGCAAAAGTGTGATTGCAATTTCGTGCACCATGAAGCTTTCGAAATGTGAATTTTGGAAAAGAGAAGTAAAGTTCTTAGGTCACGTGGTAAGTAAGGATGGAATTGCAGTGGATCCATCTAAGATTGAGGTAGTGACTGAGTGGAAGAGGCCGACGACTGTAACTGAGATTGAAATTTCTTAGGATTTGCTTGATACTATAAGAGGTTCATTAAAGGATTTTCACAAATTGCCTTGCTGATGACAAAGTTGACGCAGAAGGAAGTTCCATTTGTGTGGACTCCGGAGTGCGAAGAGAGTTTTAGACCTTGAAAAAAAGATTAACTTCAGTACCAGTAAACCGAATGAACTATTTGAAGTTTATTGCAATGCATCACTAAAGGGTTTAGGTTGCATGTTGATGCAACATCATAACATGGTGGCTTGTGCCTCACAACAACTGAGGCCGCATGAAGTGAATTATTCGACGCATGACTTGGAGCTAGCGGTTGTGCTGTTTGCTTTAAAGATATGGAGGCACTATGTATACAGGGTAAAGTTTAGTGTCTTCTCCGACAACAAGAGTTTGAAGTATGTTTTTTATAAAAAAAAAAGAGTTGAATATGAGGCAGAGAAGGTGGATGGAGTTGATGAAAAACTATGATTTTTACTTGAATTATCATCCCAGAAAGCTGAATGTGGTGGCGGATGCCTTGAGTAGGAAGTCTTTAAGTGTGGCATGGATAATGCTCAAGGAAGAGGAATTATTAAGTAAGTTTGCGAGTTTAAGGTTAGAAGTGGAGGATGTGGCCGAAGGTGTGGGTTTGAACCATTTGCAAATCACGAGTGACTTTAAGACTGAGATTAAGAAATCACAAGGGAGTGAAGAGTTACAAAAAATGTTAAAGATTGTGGGACAAGGAAAACAGGAAGAGATTAAAAAGGATCAGGAAGGAATTTGGAGGTACAAGAAGAGAATTTGCGTACTAAGTGTGGAAAACTTGCGAAATGAAATATTGTTTGAGGCTTATTAGAGTGGATTCTCCGTTCATCCTGGAGTTACTAAAATGTATCATGACTTGAAGAGGATGTTTTGGTGGCCCGGAATGAAGAGTGATGTGTCGGCGTATGTAGCTAAGTGTTTGAAGTGACAGAAAATGAAAATTGAACATCAGAAGTCATCTGGCATGTTACAAGCATTAGAGGTTCCACAATGGAAATGGAAAGGCATCACTATGGATTTCATAACCGGTTTACCAATGACACGAGCTGAATTTGATGCGATTTGGGTGATTATAGATCGGTTGACTAAATCAGCTCATTTTCTACCTATTCGGATGACGTATTCCTTAGATGAATTGGCGAGAGTGTATATTACGGAGATTGTGTGATTGCATGATGTGCCGACTACAATTATATCATATCGTGATCCCGGTTTTACTTTGAGCTTTTGGAGAGTCTTTCACAAGGAGTTCAGTGCACGATTGTGTCTGAGTACCGTTTATCATCCACAAACGGATGGACAATCCGAGAGAACAATTCAAACTTTAGAGGATATGTTGAGAGTGTGCGTGTTAGATCAACTCGGCAGTTGGTATGAACATAGAGAATCAAGTGTTCTAGGTCTTGAATTGGTAGCTGAGACGACAGAGAAAATCAAGAAGATGAGAACCAGAATTCTCACTGCACAAAGGCATCAAAAGAGTTCTGTGAATTGACAGAGAAATCCATTAGAGTTTGAAGAGGGGTGAACATGTTTTCTTGAAAGTTACTCCCACGACAAGCATTGGACTAGCAACTAAAACAAAGAAGTTAAATCTTCGATACATTGGTCCATTTAAAATCTTGAAGAAGGTTGGTTTCATGGTGTATCAAGTGGCTTTGCCACCAAATCTTTTGAACTTGCATGACGTGTTCCACATTTCACCATTACGGAAGTATACTCCAGACACGTCTCATGTATTGGAGACCGAATCAGTTCAAATAAGAGAGAATTTGACTTTTCAAGTTACCCCGATACATTTTGATGATGTGAGTGTTAAAAAGCTCCGTGGAAAAGAAGTTCACTTGGTTAAGGTAGCTTGGAGTTGATCAGTCATTGAGGAACATACTTGGGAGTTGGAAGCCGATATGAGGAAGGACTATCCGCAATTATTTATAGGTAGCTTAATTTTGAGGACAAAATTTTCAATAAGGTGGGTAGGATGTAAAACTCGGTCAACTCGTAATTAATTATGTAATTAATTAAATATGGACAAAATTGTTAGAAAATTTAGCTATCGTAATTTGACAATTTAAATTTGATATTTGGACTCAGTGGATTTTTTTGAGTCAGAAAATATAGTTTTCTGTGTAAAAACGCACACTGGAAATTTGACCGGCAATATCGACTAAGATCTGTCCAGTATTGCAGCTGAGAAAATTTATTATGAGTGAGAAAGGTTAAAAAAATTAAAATTTGCAATTGAGATTGAAAAACTTTTTAAAACACACATTAAAACGTTAATCTTAAAGGTTTTGGCCAAAATTTGGACCAAACGGGCCATATATGTGAACTGGACCCAAGTTGGGCCAAAGCACAGCATATATATACCTTTACTAAAGTCATTTTAGCACCACCACCTTATTCATTTGTGTTGCAATGCTGAAATGAGAAAAGTGAAGGGAGAAGAGAGAAACCCTAACCTTTGAAACATTCAATCCACCATAACTTTCTCTCCGGTGCTCCAATTGCTACACAATTTGCGGCCACGCAAAACCCTCGTCATCCTCTACATTTATATCTAAAAATATTGGTAAGATTTTTCAGTTCTCATACCCCATTTTCATAGTATATGATATTTTCGAGTTTAAGTTTTGGATTTTGAGGAATTTTGTGATTTTGGTTGTTTATGGTGCTCTAGTATGTGCCATTAGTGAGTTTCATCAATCAATTTCGTGGGTTAAGGTAAGAAATCCCCATACCCTTGTGATTCATGAATTTTATGAATCCTAGGTTGATATATATATATATATATATGAAATTGTGTATATTAGAGTATTGGGTGCTTTTGGGTACACATTTGGGACTTGGAAATTGCTTGTGGAAGTGTTGGATGGAGCTTGGAGCTGAGTGGTGCAGAATTTAAAACCCACAAACTAACCGACAAGTGCACCGGGTCGTACCAAGTAATACCTCAGGTGAGTGAGGGTCGATCCCACGAGGATTGATGGACTAAGCAACAACGGTTAAATGATTTACTTAGTTAGGCAAGCAGAAAATAGTGTTTGAGAGTTTAATTGCATTAAACAGTAATTAAGAGAATATCAGAAAGCAAGCAGTAAATAAGATGGGAGAAACAATATGAAGAAGGTAGTTAAGGTTTCAGAATTATCTATTTTCTAGATTGAATTTTCTTACTAACTATTTTAATCCTGCAAGATTTAATTCATGGCAGGCTATATGTGACTAGACCCTAATTCCTTAGACCTTCCTAGTCTCCTCTAAAATTCATCAACTGTCAATTTCTTGGTCAATTAATTCCAATTAGAGGGTAAAGATCAAATTCTAGTTTATATGCCACAAAAATCCTAATTACCCAAATATAAAAAGATTATATGTCACGTATTCCATTAAGTCCAGATAATTAGAATTTAGGAGAAATTGTTTTCAAGCTGTTGTTCAAGTAAAGAGGTTTTCCAAGTTATACAAGAACTCAATTAGAACATGGGTCATACTTCCGTTCCACCCAAATTCATAAAATAAAGAACGAAAACAATTCTTGAAATATAAATCAAAACATGAATTAAAATAGAAAAATAATAGTATCAATCCATACAATAGACAGAGCTCCTAACCTTAACAGCGGAGGTTTAGTTGCTCATGGTTCAGAGAGAAAAATAAGGATTCAGGTAAATTGTAAAGTACGGAATGTAAATTGGAATAAAATTCCCTAATAGAATCCTCTAAAAAGGAAGTTTATTTCCCTTTTATATCTAATCCTAATAAATTTAAAATCTAGTTTCTAAAACTAAAAAAAAAATCTTTTCCTATTTAAAGATAAAAATAAAGTTTAAATCAGAATTAAATAAATAATCAGCAAGTCTTCAATTGATGGATGGGGACCACTTGCTTTGTAGGGTCCATGCTTAACTTGGGAAGTAACAGGAAGTGTTCTCCTGAGTCCTCCATTCTGCAGCCTCTAATTTGTGTTTTCTGGGCCAAAAACTGGATCAAAATAGCCCAAAAATCGCTCCCAGAGTTTTCTGCACGTGGCGCATGTCACGCATACGCGTCAGTCACGCATACGCATCGATGGTCTTCTTCGCTTGTCATGCGTACGTGTCAAATACGTGCACGCATCACCGTGTAAATCTTCAAATCACGCGCACGTGTCAGGTACGCGCACGCGTCGCTCATTGCTGTCATCTCCTTTAATTCTTATGCTACAGAAACTCCATCAAATCGAGCCGAATGCTACCTGAAATAAACAGAATTGCACAAGACTCAAAGTAGCATCCATAGTGGCTAAAAGATAATTAATTCTTGATTAAACTCAACAATTAAATGCAAATTCACTAGAAAAAGATAGGAAAGATGCTCACGCATCACAACACCAAACTTGAATTGTTGCTTGTCCTCAAGCAACCAAAATAAGTGCATGATTAAGATGTGAATTTGCATGATAAGTGAGAGTTTAGTCATGCTCAAGTCTATTCTTAAAATTAGGGTTTGTCCATTGTAATTTTGAACAGTTTTGGCATCTCACTCTCCTTTGAATCAGAGGAACGTCAGTGTCATTCGGAATTAGAATCCGGATCATATTATGAATTCTTTAATCTTTATACTCCAGTTTAATCCTTGAACTCAGCAAAATTTACTTTAATTTATTTTTCTTTGGTGCTTTGCACCTTGAGCCTAATCGTGACTTTAAATGTTTTGTCTCAAGTGTTACTTGACACAGAAACACCACAAGCACTTAACTGGGGGACTCTCTTTAAGTTCTGATTTTTCTTTCAGTTACTCCCAGACAGTGGTGCTCAAAGCCTTTGGCATACTCTGTTAAACACACTTGGTCTCGACTCTAAGTGTTCTGTCTCAAGGATTACTTGACACAATCACACCACAAGAATATGACTAGGGAAACAACTCTTTGAGCTTTTAATCATATCTGACCTCCCTAGTCATTGATGCTCAGAGCCTTGGACCTTGCTTTTATAGTTTTTTTTTTTTTTGCTGTTTCTTTTGCTTCAAGGATTAAATTTTTGTTTATTTCAGAGAAGTCATAATAATTCTCTAAATTCCTGTTCCTTATCCATCAACATCCTTTGATTCAAATTCAAATATGCACTGTTCATATCATGCATTCAAAATCACAAATAATACCACCACATTTAAGTAAATAAGACTACTATTAAATATAAACTCAATTTCTCATGTAATACATCACATTTTTTCTCCTTTCTTTTTTATTTTAAGCTTAGTGGGGTAATACATGAGACATCTTTCAGAATTAAAGCAATTAGGAGAAAACTAAACTAGAACCTAGGATTCTAACTAATAAGGGATCATGCAATAAACAAAGCAAAATAGCAGAAAACCGGAACATAACATAGTAAGAGCGGGAAGGAATAAAAAATGAAAGGAACTCAACCACGTCAGTAATTCTAGCGGTCATTTTATTCTTCAGGTTGTGCTCCTTCGTGAAGATGATTTCCCTCCCTTTGGTGCCATAAAAATAAACAGAAAACCCATAAGTGAAGCGACAACACCAAACTTAAAGGTTTGCTTGTCCTCAAGCAAAAAGGAACTGAAAACAAAAAGAAACAAATATTATGATGAAATAAGAATAAAAAGGATAAAAGAGAGAATTAGGATTTGGGGGAGAGAGAGAGAGAGAGAGAATGAAAATTTAAAAACTGGCCGGCGCACTAGTGGAGGTGTGCGGTGCAGGTGACGCGTACGCGTGGGTTGCCTGGTTTTGATAATGACGCGTAAGCGTCTGGCACGCGTACGCATGCCCTTGGTTTGTGCGAATCACGTGAAGGCAGCCGTGTGCATGCACAACTCTCTGTTCGAGTGGCTTGGAAACAAAAATTTTCATACGAAACATGCGCGTCATGCACGTGCAAGCGTGGATGAACATTTGTGCAAAGGACGCGCACACGTCAAGGATGCATTCGCGTGATCAAGTTTATGCTTCTAGCACACTTCCAGCCCCAAGCCATTACAACTCTCTGCCTAAACACTAATTGATGCCGATTTCAGGGTCACGCGTACGCGTCAGGGACGCGCACGCGTGGATGGCTAAAAGCGCAAACGACGTGCACACGTGAGGTGCGCGTACGCGTGGTCTTGTCTGTGCGCAAAGCATAGTTCCAGGGCCACTCCTACTCATCTCTCGGGTAAATTTTCTTCTTCTTTTTTTTTGAAATATTCGATTCCTGCTCTAGAATAGTTGCATGATCAAAAAACACATAAAACGAAAGAAAAACAGTAGAAACTCAATAAAAATCAAATAAATAAGAAAACCACAACTACAAAAATTAACTAAGGATATGAAATAATCGGGTTGCCTCCTGACAAGCGCTTCTTTACCATCACTAGCTTGACGGTCAGCTCCTCTAAAGAGGAGGATCATAGGGGCTTAGCTCTTCACCCCTTACTTTGAACTTCTTTCCTGTGTCTCCATAAAGTAGCTCAATATGCTCTAGAGAGAGGCTTCTGTTTACTGTATAAATCCATGCTGGATTTCTAGTCAACACCACTTTCATTCCAGGGGAGAAACCTTCAGTGGGGATCTTTTTGTTTCTCCATCCTCTGGGTACTTTCTTTTTAGGACCCTCTCCCTTGGTGGATGATGCATTCCCGACACCAAACTTAGGTTTAATGTCAGGAGGAATTTTATTGATTGTCACCAAAGGAGGTTTGAGCTGCAGATTCTGCTGTGCATCATCAGGGGGTTTTTGAAGGGTTTGATCAATAAGCTTAGTCTGCATGCACCTCTCTTCTTCACCTGCTGAAGGTACATCTTTGAAAACATGAAAAACTAGTTGCTCATTATGCACTCTAAGCACTAATTCACCCACTTCTACATCAATCAGCGCTCTTCCAGTGGCTAAGAATGGTCTTCCTAGAATTATAGAGGCATTCTCATCCTCCCCTGTGTCAAGAATCACAAAATTTGCTGGGAGGAAGAATTTACCCACTTTGACCAAGATATTCTCCACTAATCCGTATGCAGGCTTCATAGATTTGTCTGCCATCTGTAATGCTATCCTTATGGGTTGTGCCTCTTGGATTTGTAGCTTCTTCATCACGGACAATGGCATTAAATTAATGCTTGCTCCTAGATCACATAATGCATTCTCAAAGGTTGTGCTCCCAATGGTGCATGGAATTTGAAAGCTCCCTGGATCTGGCATCTTCCTTGGCAAGTTATTCTGAATTACGGCACTACATTCCTTAGTCAGGACTACTGTCTCATCTCCCTTTAAACGCTTCTTCTTTGACAACAGCTCCTTCATGAACTTGACATAGATAGGCATTTGCTCCAAAACCTCAGCAAAAAGAATATTGATTTGTAACTTTCTGAAGACTTCCAAGAAATTTGAAAGCTACTTGTCCTTGGTCTCCTTTTGAAGTCTCTGAGGATATGGCATCTTAGGCTTGTACTCAGGAGCCTTTGGCAATGTAGGATAAGTGTCAAGAGAGTCTGGGAATGGGTTTTCCGCACGCTTTGGAGGGGCGTGGTACACGAAATCGTGATACACACTTTCTTCACAACTCCGCGTAGCTGACCAGCAAGTGCACTGTGTCATCCAAGTAATACCTTACGTGAGTAAGGGTCGATCCCACGGAGATTGTCGGCTTAGAGCAAGCTATGGTCATCTTGTAAATCTCAGTCAGGCAGATTCAATTGGTTATGGGGTTTTGATAACTAAAAGATAAATAAGACATAAAATAAGATAGAAATACTTATGTAATTCATTGGTGGGAATTTTAGATAAGCGTATGGAGATGCTTTGTTCCTTCTGAATCACTACTTTCCTACTACCTTCATCCAGTCATGCATACTCTCTTCCATGGCAAGCCGTATGTTGGGGGATCACCGTTGTCAATGGCTACCGTCCGTCCTCTCAGTGAAAATGGTCCGGCTACGGGTTACGTAGGGCTAATCATCTGTTGGTTCTCGATCGTGTCGGAATAAGATCCAATTATCCTTTTGCACACTGTCACTGCGCCCAACAGTCATGATTTTGAAGCGCGTCACATTCATCCCATCCCAGATCCTACTCGGAATACCACAGACAAGGTTTAGACTTTCCGGATCTCAAGAATGCTGCCAATTGATTCTAGCTTATACCAAGAAGACTCTGATCTCACGGAATGGAAGGCACTGTTGTCAGGAGAGGCAACCAAGCGTCGTGGACTAGGAGGCCAAGAGATATACATTCAATCTTGTTTTCAGCTAGAACGGAAGTGGTTGTCAAGCACGCGTTCATAAGTGAGAATGGTGATTAGTGTCATTTGATCATCACATTCATCCTGTTGAAGTGCAAATGAATATCTTAGAACAAGAATAAGCTTGAATTGAATAGAAAATAGTAGTAATTGCATTAATTCATGAGGAACAACAGAGTTCCACACCTTAATCTATGTGGTGTAAAAACTCCACCGTTGAAAATACATAAGTGATGAAGGTCCGGCCATGCCTCCCAAATAACATGAAACAATCGAAAAGGGTTCAAAGACCTGACCCCAAGATCAAAGATGATCAAAAAGATGAAAATACAATAGTAAAAGGTCCTATTTATAATGAATTAGTAACCTAGGGTTTATAGAAATAAGTAAATGATGCATAAATCTACTTTCGGGGCCCATTTGGTGTGTGCTTGGGTTGAGCATTGAAGCTTTCACGTGCATAGGCTTTTCTTGGAGTTAAACTCCAGCTTTGGTGCCAATTTGGGCGTTTAACTCCAACTTTTATGCCAGTTCTGGCGTTTAACGCTAGAAAAGGGTCTCTAACCAGAGTTTTGATGCCAGTTTGGGCCATCAAATCTTGGGCAAAGTATGAACTATTATACATTTCTAGAAAGCCCAAGATGTCTATTTTCCAACGCAATTGAGAGCGGGCCAATTTGGCTTCTATAGCTCCAGAAAATCCACTTCGAGTGCAGGGAGGTCAGAATCCAATAGCATCTTCAGTCCTTTCTCAGCATCTGAATCAGATTTTTGCTCAGGTCCCTCAATTTCAGCCAGAAAATACCTAAAATCACAAAAAAAACAAAAAAACTCATAGTAAAGTCCAGAAATGTGATTTTTGCATAAAAACTAATAATTATATACTAAAAACTAACTAAATCATACTAAAAACTACCTAAAATAATGTCAAAAGCGTATAAATTATCCACTCATCACAACACCAAACTTAAATTGTTGCTTGTCCCCAAGCAACAGAAAACAAAATAGAATAAAAGGAAGAGAATATACAATGAATCTCACAATATCAATGAAACTCAGTCCCAATTAGATGAGCAGGGCTAGTAGCTTTTTGCTTCTGAACAGTTTTGGCATCTCACTTTATCCTTTGAAATTCAGAATGATTGGCATCTAAAGGAACTCAAAATTTTAGATAGTGTTATTGATTCTCCTAGTTCAGTATGTTGATTCTTGAACACAACTACTTTATGAGTTTTGGCCGTGACCCTAAGCACTTTGTTTTCCAGTATTACCACCAGATACATAAATGCCACAGACACATAACTGGGTGAACCTTTTCAGATTGTGACTCAGCTTTGCTAAAGTCCCGGTTAGAGGTGTCCAAAGTTCTTAAGCACACTCTTTTGCTTTGGATCATGACTTTAACCACTCAGTCTCAAGCTTTTCACTTGGACCTGCATGCCACAAGCACATGGTTAGGGACAGCTTGATTCAGCTGCTTAGGCCAGAATTTTATTCCTTTGGGCCCTCCTATCCATTAATGCTCAAAGCCTTGGATCCTTTTTACCCTTGCCTTTTGGTTTAAAGGGCTATTGGATTTTTCTTCTTGCTTTTTCTTTTTCTTTCTTTTTCTTTTTCACCATTTTTTTCTTTTTTTTCACAAGCTTTGTCTTTTTCACTACTTTTTCTTGCTTCAAGAATCAATTTCAAGATTTTTCAGATTATCAATAACATTTCTCTTTGTTCATCATGCTTTCAAGAGCCAACAATTTTAACATTCATAGACTTCACTATCAAAATTATGCACTATTCAAGCATTCATTCAGAAAATAAAAAGTATTGCCACCACATCAAAATAATTAGACTAATTTCAAGATAAAAGTTGAAATCCATGTACTTCTTGTTCTTTTGTAATTAGAAACATTTTTCATTTAAGAAAGGTGAAGGATTTATGGGACATTCATAGCTTCAAGGCATAGACACTAGACACTAATGATCATGCAATAAAGACACAAACATAGACAACATAAAGCATAAAATTGAAAAACAGAAAGATAAGAACAAGGAAATTAAAAAATGGGTCCATCTTAGTGATGGCGGCTAGTTCTCCTTCTTGAAGATCCTATGGAATACTTGAGCTCCTCAATGTCTCTTCCTTGCCTTTGTTGCTCTTTCCTCATGGCTATTTGATCCTCTCTAATTTCATGGAGAATAATGGAGTGCTCTTGGTGCTCCATCCTTAGTTGCTCCATATTGGAACTCAAATCTCCCAAAGAGGTGTTGAGTTGCTCCCAATAGTTGTGGAGGAAAATGCATCCCTTGAGGTATCTCAGGGATTTCTTAATGAGGGACTTCCTCATGCTTTTGTTGAGGTCCATAAGTGGGCTCTTTTGTTTGCTCCATCCTCTTTTTAGTGATGGGCTTGTCCTCTTCAATGAGGATGTCTTCCTCTATGACAATTCCAGCTAAACTGCATAGGTGACAAATGAGATGAGAGAATGCTAACCTTGCCAAAGTGGAAGGTTTGTCAGCAACCTTGTATAGTTCTAGAGGTATGATCTCATGAACTTCCACTTCCTCTCCAATCATGATGTTATGGATCATGATAGCCCGATCCACAGTCACTTCAGACCGGTTGCTAGTAGGAATAATAGAGCGTTGGATGAATTCCAACCATCCTCTAGCCACGGGTTTAAGGTCATGCCTTCTCAATTGAACTGGCTTGCCTTTGGAGTCTCTTTTCCACTGAGCTCCTTCCACACATATATCCATGAGGACTTAGTCCAACCTTTGATCAAAGTTGACCCTTCTAGTGTAGGGGCATGCATCTCCTTGCATCATTGGCAAGTTGAATGCCAACCTTACATTTTTCGGACTGAAATCTAAGTATTTTTCCTGAACCATTGTAAGCCAATTCTTTGGGTTCGGGTTCACACTTTGATCATGGTTTTTGGTGATCCATGCATTAGCATAAAACTCTTGAACTATTAAGATTCTGACTTATTGATTGGGGTTGGTGAGAACTTCCCAACCTCTTCTTCGAATCTCATGTCAGATCTCCGGATACTCATTCCTTTTGAGTATGAAAGGGACCTCAGGGATCACTTTCTTCTTGGCCACAACTTCATAGAAGTGGTCTTCATGGACCTTTAAGATGAATCTCTCTATCTCCCATGACTCGGAGGTGGAAGCTTTTTCCATCTTTTTCCTCTTTCTAGAGGTTTCTCTGGCCTTAGGTGCCATAAATGGTTATGGAAACACAAAAAGTAATGCTTTTTCCACACCAAACTTAAAAGGTTTGCTCGTCCTCGAGCAAAAGAAGAAAGAAGGGAGGAGAAGAAGAAGAAACTGGATGAGATGGAAAGGTGTGAGTGGTTCGGCTAAGGGGGGAAAGAAGTATTTATGATGTGTGAAAATGAAGGAGGGATGAGGGGTTTATATAGAAGTGGATAGAATGGTAGGGTTCGTGTATTTAGGGGTTGGGTTTGGGAGGGAAAGTTTTTGAATTTTGGATGGTGGGGTAGGTGGGATTTTTGGGAAAGGTTATTGGAATGTGTGAAGAAGAGAGAGATTGAGTTTAGGTAGGTGGGGATCCTGTGGGGTCCACAAATCCTGAGGTGTCAAAGATTTCTCATCCCTGCACCATTCTGGCGTGCAAACGCCCTCTAAGTGATAATCCTGGCATTAAATGCCAGGTTGCTGCCCATGTCTGGCATTTAACGCCAGCTTTTCTTCCCTTTCTGGCGTTTAATGCCAGCTTAGTGCCCTTTTCTGGCGTTAAACACCAGTCTGGTGCCCTTTTCTGACGTTAAACGCCCAGAATGGTGCCAGACCTCCTCCTCCAGGGTGTGCTATTTTTAATGCTATTTTTGAGTTTGCTTTGATTTTTGCAGTTGTTTTTGTGACTCCACATGATCATCAATCTAAAGAAAACATAAAATAACAATGGAAATTTAACATAGTTAAATAAAAATTGGGTTGCCTCCCAATAAGCGCTTCTTTAATGTCAATAGCTTGATAGTGAGCTCTCATGGAACTTCACAAATATTTAGAGCATGGTTGGGGCTTCCCAACACCAAACTTAAAGTTTGAATGTGGGGGCTCTATTTGACTTTGTATTGAGAGAAACTTTTCATGCTTCTTCTCCATGTGTACAGAAGGAGATCCTTGAGCCTTAAACACAAGGTAGTCCTCATTCACTTGAAGGACCAACTCTCCTCTGTCAACATCAATCACAGCTTTTGCTGTGGCTAGGAAGGGTCTACCAAGGATCCAGTGTCTAGGATTATGAAATCAGCAAGGATGTAAATGCCTTCAACCTTTACCAAGACATCCTCTACAAGTCCATAAGCCTGTTTCTTTGATTTGTCTGCCATCTCTAGTGAGATTCTTGCAGCTTTTACCTCAAAGATCCCTAGTTTCTCCATTACAGAGAGTGGCATGAGGTTTACACTTGACCCCAGGTCACACAGAGCCTTTTTAAAGGTCATGGTGCTAATGGTGCAAGGTATTAAGAACCTTATGGGATCCGGTTTCTTTTGAGGTATCTTCAGCTGAGCCAAGATGTTTAGTTCATTAATGAGCAATAGAGGTTCATCCTCCCAAGTCTCATTACCAAATAATTTTGCATTCAACTTCATAATTGCTCCTAGATACTGAGCAACTTGCTCTTAAGTAACAACTTCATCTTCTTCAAAGGAAGAATACTCATCAGAGCTCATGAATGGTAACAGGAAGTTCAGTGGAATCTCTATGGTCTCTAGATGAGCCTTAGATTTCTTTGGTTCCTCAAAAGGGAACTCCCTAATGGTTAGTGGACGTCCCATGAGGTCTTCTTCACTAGGAATCACTGCCTTCCCCTCCTCTACAGGTTCGGCCATGTTGGACGTGTAGATGGCCTTGCACTCTCTCTGGATTCTCTTCTGTATTGCTCGGGAGAGTACTAAGAGGAGTTTTAGTGACTCTTTTACTCAGCTGACCCACTTGTGCCTCCAAATTTCTTATGGAGGACCGTGCCTCAGTCATAAAACTGAGAGTGGCCTTGGATAGATCAGAGACTATGTTTGCTAAGCCAGAGAGGCTCTACTCAGAATTCTCTGTCTGTTGTTGAGAAGATAATGAAAAAGGTTTGCTATTGCTAAACCTATTTCTCCCACCATTATTGTTATTGAAGCTTTGTTGAGGCTTCTGTTGATCCTTCTATGAGAAATTTGGGTGATTCCTCCATGAAGGATTATAGGTGTTTCCATTGGGTTCTCCCATGTAATTCACCTCTTCCATTGCAGGGTTCTCAGGATCATAAGCTTCTTCTTCAGAAGATGCTTCTTTAGTACTGTCGGATGTAGCTTGAAATCCAGCCAAACTCTGAGAAATCATATTGACTTGTTGAGTCAATATTTTGTTCTGAGCCAATATGGCATTCAGAGTATCGATCTCAAGAAATCCTTTCTTCTGAGTCACCCCATTATTCATAGGATTTCTCTTAGAAGTATACATGAACTGGTTATTTGCAACCATTTCAATGAGTTTCTGAACTTCTGCAAGTGTCTTCAGATGAAGAGATCCACCAGCAGAGTGGTCTAATGACATTTTAGATAACTTAGACAGACCATCATAGAATAAAGATATGATGCTCCATTCTGGAAACACGTCAGAAGGACACCTTTCTGATCAATTGCTTGTATCTTTCCCAAGCTTCATAAAGGGATTCACCTTCTTTCTGTTTGAAGGTTTGAACTTCCACTCTAAGCTTACTCATCTTTTGAGGTGGAAAGAATTTAGCTAAGAAGGCATTGACCAGCTTTTCCTAAGAGTTCAGGTTGTCTTTAAGCTGTGAGTTCAACCATATACTAGCTCTGTCTCTTACAGCAAAAGGGAAAAGCATAAGTCTGTAGACCTCGGGATCAACTCCATTGGTCTTAACAGTGTCACAGATTTGCAAAAATTCAGCCAAGAACTGATGAGGATCTTTTAATGAAAGTCCATGAAACTTGCAATTCTGTTGCATCAGAGAAACTACTTGAGGCTCAAGCTCAAAGTTGTTTTCTCTAATGGCAGGAATAGAGATGCTTCTCCCGTAGAAATCAGGAGTTGGTGCAGTAAAGTCACCAAGCACCTTCCTTGCATTGTTGGCATTGTTGTTATTTTTGACTGCCATGTTTTCTTCTTTTTCGAAAATTTCTGCCAGATCCTCTCTAGAGAGTTGTGCTTTAACTTCTCTTAACTTCTTTTTCAGAGTCCTTTCAAGTTTAGGATCAGCTTCAACAAGAATTTCTTTATCTTTGTTCCTACTCATATGAAAGAGAAGAGAACAAGAAAGTATGGAATCCTCATGTCACAGAGATTCCTTTATGTGTTAGAGGAAAAGAAGAATAGAAGGATGAGGTAGAGAGAAGAATTTGAACTTATGGAGAGGGAAGGGGGTCTGAATTATTAAAGGAGGATAAGTGTTAGTGATTAAATAGAAAGAGATGGGAGAGAGAGAATTTTCAAAAATTTTTAGATGAAATAAAATTAGAGTTTAAAACAATTAGTTAATTAAAAAGATTTTTGAAAAAGTTGTTAATGGTTTTCGAAAATTTGAGAGAGAAAAGTAGTTAAGTGGTTTTGAAAAAGATAAGAGATAATAAGTTTTGAAAAGATAGAAAGTTAGAAAGAGATTTTGAAATTAGAATTTAAAAAGATGTGATTTGAAAAAGATATGATTTAAAAAAGATATGATTGAAAAGATATGATTGAAAAAAAATTAAGAAAGACTTGATTTTTTTTTAAATTGATGACTTGACTAACAATAAATTAAAAGATATGATTCTAAAATTCAAATATTGAACCTTTCTTAACAAGAAAGTAACAAACTTGAAATTTTTGAATCACAGCATTAATTATTAGGAAGGATTTTCGAAAATATTAAAAGAAAAATGAAAAAGATTTGATTTTGAAAAAGATATGGTTAATAAGAGAAGATATGAAAAAGATAAGATTTTGAAAAATTAGTTTTAAAACTTGAAAAATTGAAAAAGATTTGAATTGAAAACAAAATTACTTCCTTGATGTTATCCTGGCGTTAAACGCCAGAATGGCATTCTGGCGTTTAACGCCCAGAATGCTACCTCTTTGGGCGTTTAATGCCCAACCAGGTACCTTGGCTGGCATTAAACGCCAGAAATCCTTCCTTACTGGGCGTTTTGAACGCCTAGCTTTTTCTTTGTGATTCCTCTACTGTATGTTCTGAATCTTCAATTCTCTGTATTATTGACTTGAAAAGACATAATTTTGAATTTTTTTTAATTTTTTTATGATGAGAGGAAAAACAACATAATGAAATTAATCATGAAAAACTAAGATCAAACAAGGGATGCATGCAAGAACATTTTGAGTGTCAAGATGAACATCAATAACATATTTTTGAAAATCTTTAAGAAAAGAAAGACATGCAAGACACCAACTTAGAAATTTTCATACTAGAGACACTAACAATTTGAGAATGCACATGAGAAACAACAAAAGACACAAAACAAGAGAATTTAAAGATCAGACAAAGGAAAATCATCAAGAACAACTTGAAGATCAATGAAGAACACAATGCATATATTTTAGAAAAATGCAAGAAAAATAAAAACATGCAATTTACACCAAATTTAGAATGTGACACTAGACTCAAACAAGAAATACACAATTTTTTTATTTTAAGATTTTATAAAAGAATTTTATAATTTTTTGAAAATTATTTTGAAAAAGAAAATAAGAAACTCAAAATTTTTAATAAGAATTCCAGGAATCATGCAATGTTAGTCTAAAGCTTCAGTCTAAAAAGATTAGACATGGTTAACCAAGCATCAGCAGGACATTACATACAACAGCCAAATTGATGGGAATCAACTAGCTCCTGTGATGATAAAAGCATCATCTGAAACCCTAGAATTCATTCTTAAAAATTCTAAAGAACAAAATAAAAAGAAAGATACCTAATCTAAGCAACAAGATAAACCGTCAGTTGTCCAAAATTGAACAATCCCCGGCAACGGCACCAAAACCTTGGTACATGAAATCGTGATACACACACTTTCTTCACAACCCCGCGTAGCTGACCAGCAAGTGCACTAGGTCATCCAAGTAATACCTTACGTGAGTAAGGGTGGATCCCACGAAGATTGTCGGCTTGAAGCAAGATATGGTCATCTTACTTTTGATAACTAAAAGATAAATAAGACATAAAATAAGATAGAAATACTTATGTAATTCATTGGTGGGAATTTCAGATAAGCGTATGTAGATGCTTTGTTCCTTCTGAGTCTCTACTTTCTTACTGCTTTCATCCAGTCATGCGTACTCTCTTCCATGGCAAGCCGTATATTGGGGGATTACCGTTGTCAATGGCTACCATCCGTCCTCTCAGTGAAAATGGTCCTGCTACGGGTTACGTAGGGCTAATCATCTGTCGGTTCTCGATCGTGTAGAAATAAGATCCAATGATCCTTTTGCGCACTGTCACTGCGCCCAACAATCACGAGTTTGAAGCATGTCACAGTCACCCCATCCCAGATCCTACTCGGAATATCACAGATAAGGTTTAGACTTTTCGGATCTCAAGAATGCTGCCAATTGATTCTAGCTTATACCACGAAGACTCTGATCTCACAGAATGGAAGGCTCTGTTGTCAAGAGAGGCAACCATGCATCGTGGACCAGGAGGCCAAGAGATATACATTCAAACTTATTTTCAGGTAGAACGAAAGTGGTTGTCAGGCACGCGTTCATAAGTGAGAATGGTGATGAGTGTCACTTGATCATCACATTCATCATGTTGAAGTGCGAATGAATATCTTAGAACAAGAATAAGCTTGAATTGAATAGAAAACAGTAGTAATTGCATTAATTCATGAGGAACAACAGAGCTCCACACCTTAATTTATAAGGTGTAGAAACTCCACCGTTGAAAATACATAAGGCCATGCCTCCCAAATAACATGAAACAATCGAAAAGGGTTCAAAGACCTAATCCCAAGATCAAAGATGATCAAAATAATGAAAATACAATAGTAAAAGGTCCTATTTATAATGAACTAGTAACCTAGGGTTTACAGAAATAAGTAAATGATGCAGAAATCCACTTCCGGGGCCCACTTGGTGTGTGCTTGGGCTGAGCATTGAAGCTTTCACATGCATAGGCTTTTCTTGGAGTTAAACGCCAGCTCTGGTGCCAGTTTAGGTGTTTAACTCCAGCTTTTATGCCAGTTCTGGCATTTAACACCAGAAAAGGGTCTCTGACCGGCTTTTTGACGCCAGTTTGGGCCATCAAAACTCAAGAAAAGTATAAAATATTATACATTTCTGGAAAGTCCAAGATGTCTACTTTCCAACACAATTGAGAGTGCGCTAATTGAGCTTCTATAGCTCCAGAAAATCCACTTCGAGTGCAGGGAGGTCAGAATCTAATAGTATCTTCAGTCCTTTCTCAGCCTCTGAATCAGATTTTTGCTCAGATCCCTCAATTTCAGCCAGAAAATACCTAAAATCATAGAAAAACACATAAACTCATAGTAAAGTCCAGAAATGTGATTTTTGCATAAAAACTAATAATTATATACTAAAAACTAACTAAATCGTACTAAAAACTACCTAAAAATAATGCCAAAAAGCGTATAAATTATCCGCTCATCAGGGCGTGCTCTACTTATTCCTTCTTCTCCTCTGGATCTTCTTTTTCAACTAACTCTTCATTGACCTTGGTCTCAGAGCCAGCTACTTACTTCTCAGTTGAATAACCTTGCAATCTTTTTCAAGTGGCTCCTCATCAACTTGTGCTTCCATACTTGCCACTTGTCCACTTATCAAGGTGATAGCCTTGTATTTCTCTCTTGGATTTAGAATTGTGTTACCAGGAAGGCTATTAGTGGTCCTCTGATCAATTTCATTAACTTTTTTGGCTAATTGACCCATCTGAATCTCCAAGTTTTTTATTGATGCTCTGATTTCCTGTCTAAAACTTGCCAATATTGCTTCCAAATTATTGTTCTACTGGGGCTGAGAAGTTGCTTGCTGAGATGACTGAAATTGGTAGTTATTGTAATTGTTCTGTTGGGAACCGCCCTGAGAATTATTGTTAAAATTCTGAGGTCTCTGAGGTTAGTCCCTCCACCCAAAATTTAGGTAATTTCTCCACCCCTGATTGTATGTCTTAGAATATGGATCATTATTGGGATTTCTAAGACCACTCCCCATGTAATTGACCTATTTAGAAGAGGATTGAGCATAGTCATAATTATCATTTTGCACAAAATTACCTGTCATATCATAAGAGACCTCTTGAGGTGGATTTTGGGTGTTGATAGCTAAGACTTGCATGCCACTCATATGTTGAGTAAGTAGACTTATTTGCTGAGACATAAGCTTATTTTGAGCAAGAATAGCATTAAGAGCTTCGACTTCCATGATACTCTTCCTCTGAGGAGTCTCAGAGTTCACATGATTCATGTTAGATGAGTATAAATATTGGTTGCTAGCAACCAATTCAATAAGCTCAATAATCTCCTCCGGTGTCTTCTTCTTGTGCAATGAACCTCTTGCAAAATTATCTAAGCACATCTTAGATATTTCACCCAAACCTTCATAAAAGATATCTAGTTAGGTCCATTTGGAGAACATGTCCGGAGGGCATTGCCTAGTCAGTAGCTTGTATCTCTCCCAAGCTTCATAAAGAGTTTCACCATCCTTATGCCTGAAGGTCTGAACCTCCACCTTAAGCTTAGTCAGTTTCTTTGGTGGGAAAAATTTAGTGAGAAACTCAGTAACAACCTTGTTCCAAGTATCCAAACTCTCCTTGGATTGGGAAATAAAATAAAATTACTAAATAAAGCAAATAAATAAATTTTGAAAATTATGAGTGGAATTAAGGTAGAAAAAGTCGAAAAAAAAGAAAAAATAAAAAGAAAAGAATTAAAATAAAAATAACTAGGTAACACCAAACTTAAATTCAAAAATTAAGGGAAAATATTAATGCTATTTATTTATTTATATATTTATTTATTTTTTTGAAAATATGTAAAGCAAAATTTAAATAAAATCAAAACTAGAACGCCTAATTTAAGCAATCAAACAACTAATAGTTGTTAATCACTATCAATCCCCGGCAACGGCACCAAAAACTTGGTGCAGATTGTAAAACCCACAAACTAACTAGCAAGTGCACCGGGTCGTACCAAGTAATACCTCAGGTGAGTGACGGTCGATCCCACGAGGATTGATGGACTAAGCAACAACAGTTAAATGATTTACTTAGTTAGGCAAGCAGAAAATAGTGTTTGAGAGTTTAATTGCATTAAACAGTAATTAAGCGAATATCAGAAAGCAAGCAGTAAATAAGGTGGGAGAAACAATATGAAGAAGGCAGTTAATGTTTCAGAATTATCTATTTTCTGGATTGACTTTTTTTACTAACTATTTTAATCATGCAAGATTTAATTCATGGCAAACTATATGTGACTAGACCCTAAAATTCATCAACTGCCAATTTCTTGGTCAATTAATTCCAATTAGACGGTAAAGATCAAATTCCAGTTTATATGCCACAAAAATCCTAATTACCCAAATATAAGAGGATTATATGTCACGTATCTCGTTAAGTCCAGATAATTAGAATTTAGGAGAAATTATTTTCAAGCTGTTGTTCAAGTAAAGAGCTTTTCCAAGTTATACAAGAACTCAATTAGAACATGGGTCATACTTCCGTTCCACCCAAATTCATAAAATAAAAAACGAAAACAATTCTTGAAATATAAATCAAAACATGAATTAAAATAGAAAAACAATAGTATCAATCCATACAATAGACAGAGCTCCTAACCTTAACAGCGGAATTTAGTTGCTCATGGTTCAGAGAGAAAAATAAGGATTCAGGTAAACTGTAAAGTATGAAATGTAAATTGGAATAGAATTCCCTAATGGAATCCCCTAAAAAGGAAGTTTCTTTCCCTTTTATATCTAATCCTAATAAATTTAAAATCTAGTTTCTAAAACTAAAAAAAAACATCTTTTCTTATTTAAAGATAAAAATAAAGTTTAAATCAGAATTAAATAAATAATCAGCAAGTCTTCAATTGATGGATGGGGACCACTTGCTTCGTATGGTCCATGCTTAACTTGGAAAGTAATGGGAAGTGTTCTCCTGAGTCCTCCATTCTACAGCCTCTAATCTGTGTTTCCTGGGCCAAAAACTGGGTCAAAAATAGCCTAGAAATTGCTCCCAGCATTTTCTGCATTTTCTGCACGTGGCGCATGTCACACGTACACGTCGGTCACGTGTACGTGTCGATGGTCTTCTTCGCGTGTCACACGTACGCATAAAATATGTGCACGTGTCGCCATGCAAATCTTCAAATCACGCACACGCGTCAGGTACGCGAATGCGTCAGGTACGTGCACGCGTTGCTCCTCGCTGTCATCTCCTTTAATTCTTATGCTGTAGAAACTCCATCAAATCGAGCCGAATGCTACCTAAAATAACCAGAATTGCACAAGACTCAAAGTAGCATCCATAGTGGCTAAAAGATAATTAATTCTTGATTAAACTCAACAGTTTAAATGCAAATTCACAAGGAAAAAATAAGAAAGATGCTCACGCGTCACTGAGACTTGGTGAAATTTCACAAGTAGAAAGCTTGATTTTGACTTCCAAAGAGATACGATTTTAGTTTCATTTAAGTACCATATAATGTAGTATGAAATCCTAGGCTAGATGTCCCTAAGATTACGTTTGAATTGTGTTTTTTGATGGATTTAATATGTGTAGATGATATGTTGTGATAATTGATGATTTGGATGAGAATAATGTGATGATTCATAGTTGATGTGTTGTTGGAATTGGTGTTGGGTAGTGAATTATTCAATTATGAGTTATATATATATATGTTGAATTGATGAATATTCGGCTAGAGGTCATGAATTTTTGGCCGGAGGCCATGGTAAGTTGTTGAATATATTGTGTGAATGATGTTTGAAATTAAATGGAATTTGATAATGAATGTATAAAAAGTTGGAATGATTGATAGGATATTGTGAATTGAGAATTGAGAAGCCAAGTGGATGGAATTTGAGTTGAAATAAATAAATGATGTAGGTTTGAACTTGGTTGAGTGTGATGTGAATTGAGTTGGTTTGGGTTCATTTTGTTGATTGAAAATGGTTAAGGCTTGTGAATCTTTGGAAAATTGGTAAATTCTGCTTTATTAGTAAAAATAGATTTTTGACAAACTTTGGTGGGCCGTAACTCGGTCATCAATATTGAAAATTTTACAAAACTAAATTTTATGAAAATTCATTTATCGATCTTTCTAACGGTTCAAGAATGGATGAAAAATGAATTTTGTGCAAAAAGATATGAAGGTTTAAAAATTTGGTTCAAAAATTGAAATTTTCACTTATCATCTTTTTGCAATTCTGCAATATTATGCGTACACGGATGTGCCACGCGATGTGGAAGTTGGGCACTGCCCAGTAACCCGCATACACGGAGGGAGGCATGCATACGCGGAAGTGCCAAAATTGCAAACTTGCATACGTAGACGTCATATGCTATGCAAGCGAACCCCGCTGCCTAAACCATCAGCGTATGCGAACATGTACATATGTAGGCGACTTTGTCAATTTTTCTGAAAAGTGAGTTTTTTTAGTTTTTAACCATTTTTTTAGCCTTTTAACCCTTTACAAACCTCGATAAAAGTATAGAGCCAATGTAATTAAGGATAGAGGAGTTAGAATTGAGAATTAGTGAGATGAGTTAGTGAATTGAATGATAGCAACAAATTATGAGATGATGTACGATGAGGATGAATCTGATGATTGATTGTGAATATGAATGGATGATGATGGATGAGTTTAATTAGGATTGAATATGATTTGAGATGAGATTGATAATGAGAATGATAATGATTATCAGATTGATATTGAATATGATTCTGGTTGTGATACACCTGTTTGGGTAGATGCAGTGGCATTGAACCACTTACTCCGGGTTTGGTTTAAATCTCCTGGGGTGCAGTGGTTTGCCCCCACTTGCTCCCGGTCGAGAATGATTTGAGATTTGAAAAATTATCTAAGTTTTAGATTTTCTTAGGTAGATGCAGTGGGACGGCTCCACTTGCTCCAGGTTGAGATCTGAGATTCTGTTGACTCTTTGACGATTGGATTTTTGACGGTTTAGAATTTCACAAATGAAATCTCGTTGCAAGTATAGTTTCTAAACCAATCACTAATCCTTTCATACAAAAGATTGTTTGTCACAAGTACAAACCCCTAAAATCTATAAACCAAAGTATTTAAATCTCGGGTCGTCTCTCAAAGGACTTGCAGGGTAGTGTTCTTGTTATTGGTTATGGATTTATTTATTTTGGGGTTTTAGATGAGAAAAATGAATAGTAAATGGTAAGAAAACTTTATTAACAAAATGGTCTTGGCAAGATTTGGTTGTCAAGGGTCTTCATCATTATCACTAGCCACAAGTATGGTAGTTGCAAGGATTAATCCCACTTAGTCATCCTTAAATCAATTAACAAAGGAAAGTCAAGTGAGTTATATCAATCCTAGTCCATAAGTCCTAGCTTTCCACTAATTGGATTAATGAAGGCTAGAGTTAATGGCTATCAACTAGCAATCAATTGGACACTAGTGACTCAAGAAATCCTAAGTTACCTTCCCAAGCCAAGAACATAAAATCCTACTCTAACATCCTCTCAAGCATTTCATCAAACACTTGGAGGGTAATGAAAGAAAGCATTTTTATTTGTAAGAATAAAAGGAATCAACAACCAACAATTACAAAGAATTAACAAAACAACAATCAAAA
Organism: Arachis duranensis; assembly: GCF_000817695.3. NCBI lineage: Eukaryota > Viridiplantae > Streptophyta > Magnoliopsida > Fabales > Fabaceae > Arachis > Arachis duranensis. The sequence continues at coordinate 21,356,774 of NC_029780.3, read as the reverse complement.
ACATCACATTCACATGAATTATCTCAAATTGCATTATTAAAAG
>NC_029780.3:21344314-21355936 GCF_000817695.3 Arachis duranensis | reverse complement strand
CATAGACTCTTAGGGAAGCACGCTTAGGGACTGTCCAGGGTTTACTACCGAACATGTTGGATTGGCTTCATAACCGACAAATGAAACTCATCAGCTATAGGACATGCATTCATCATTTGCATATGTTTGAATTGTTTGGGTTTGCTCCTTTGTTCTAGTTTGTCTAATTGTACATGCTCTATTACGTGATTATGTGCTAGTTGCCTTACTTGAATCTATTTGTGTATTACTTGTTTGCATTGTTTGTGTGTGTACAACTGAGAGGTCCCTCATACTAGTGTTGGTTGACGCTGAGGGCTGGTGTTGGTTCTAATTATGGTTCTGTTTTGATTGGAGAATTGAGAAAGGATGAGAATTGTTGACTTAGACTTAAAAATTCCTTATGATAGTTGCCAAGTTATCGATTAAAAAGGACTTAAGATGGATAAAATGATGTGTGGAGAATTAAGATTGCTTAGTGAGTTTGTGTTGCCTTATGCAGTATTTATTTTGCACTTTTACCGTACTGGTAACCTATGAATTGGGAGTTCTCATTCCGTATATATCTTTTGTTTTTCAAATGTAGGTCCAGGTGCTCAGTGGTGAGCTGTGATTCATTTGAGAGATGGCGAAGATCATTGAATTCTACTTTACTTTTGTTTAGAATCTCACCATACTTGTTTTGAGAAACTTATTTTATGTATTTATGCCTTTTGAAAACTTGCCTATAGAGGCCTTTATATATCTTTTGGGATAAATAGGAGATATTGTTGTCAAACTGATTTTATTCTGAACCCTAGCCGACCTAAATTTCGCAGGTTGCGACTAGTGGCTAATTACTTATATTATATATTTATTTCCTGTCTTTAGCTTATCCTTCTTTACTTCTTTATCTCTATATCACTTTCTGAACGTGCTTTATCTTCTGTTTTATCGATACATGGGTGTTCTGATTCGCAATTTTATTTTACTCATTTTAAGGCTTCTAGTTTAATACTTCCTTTCAACTTATATGTATATTTATGTATTATAGTCCACCTTGAAAGTCCTACCACCCTATTATCATTGACTTATGACTCGAGTATAATGATTTGAATATTGGGTGTTACAGTTAGGACAGAGGGCATTGCATATTTATAAGAGTTTGTAATATATATGCTAAAGGAGTCTATGTCTTAGGTTATACATCTTATAATTATATAACTAATGTTCTTTACTCTTGATGTGTATACGTAGTTTATATGGCTGCTTTGTGAATTTTGTTTATTTCTCTTTTCCTCATTCTTAATAGTTTGTCATGTTTGACTGTTATATCTTACCTTACATTTTAAAAAAAAAATTTTATCTCGAAATATGTGTTCACGTGTCTAACGACGAATCAGACTCATATATTATAAAAGAGTTAGAGTTATAGGAATATAAGTAGTAACACCTTAGTTTTAGCATACTCATGAGGTACTAGAAGTTGGGTCATTACAGAAACAGCTTGTATGGCGGGGTAAGGAGGGTTGTCAGCCATGGTAGAAACACAATTCTAGACATATTGGCTAATTTGTCAATGAAGGAAACAAATACCAAGCTAAAAATTAGGGAAAATTATCCAACCACTACAAGACAATCCTTTCAACCAAACCTTATTAGGGATAACAAATGAGGGCATGCCTACCCAACATAATTGGAGTTAGGTCTACCTTAGTCTCTGTCCAAACCACGCTGCATACCGTAATAGGTTTGATAAATTTCATTTTACCGTGTCAATTTTTGCGCAAAAGAATAGAGGTTATCAAGTTATTTGCATACATTTTACTGTAATGTGTCTTTTTCAAATGTATTTAATGTTTATAAGCAGGGTTCAAAGGGATAAAGGATGGGATCCAATGAGAAGTAGAAAAATTAAGAGTTGCACCAGATCATAAAAATCCGAGAGTGAATAACCAAAAAAGCAAAAATTTGAACAAAAATAAAAAGAATAGAACAACGAAGAAACCAACAATGACAAACCTCATAAATCCCAAAAGTCTATTTGAACTTTCAAGAAATGGAAAAAGATGGCAAGGTAAGAGGTACATCAGTATGATGTACCTGTAAGCATGGTAAGAGGAAGATTGATGAGGATAGTGACAATATTTTTGCACATGAGAAATCCCAATCAAAAAAAGCTACACAACATTACCAACTCAGTAATGGTAGAAGCACCAGGGGTAGCCCTACTGGTCACAATAAAGATTCTTAGCTAGAACTAGCATAGGCTTGGAAACCTGTGGACAATAAGAGCTTTAAAATAAGCTCCTTAGGCAGCAAGCTCCTAATCATGGTTTCCTAATGGAAAACAAGACAAAAGGTAGTAGAAATGAACATGTTTCAAGGTAGAGGAGGTATGGGGAATGTTTTGGGTATTAATTATGATGGAGATGACAGATAGAGATTGGGAGGGTTATTCATTTTGTGCGATAGTACTTTGGAACTAGAGATATTCTCTATCAACTAATGATATAGATACGATGCTTTAGAAGGTATGAGAACCTCATTTTTGGAGAGCAATGACGTGGCAGAAATTGGCGAATTAAGAATTGTTATAAGATATGCGTTGCAAGTATAGTTCTTAACCAACCAGAAATCCGCTTATCAATTTAAAAGGGTTGTCACAAAGATTAAAATTAAAATACTGGGAGTATGAATCCCAGGTCGTCTCCCAACAAGTTGCAGAAAGGTGTGCTATTTTATTAATCAGATGTTTTCAAAAAAGTTGAGTTGAACAAACAGGAAATTAAATTGGAGAAATTAAGTAATTTAAATAAAAGTCTTGACTGGGAGTAGATTAGTTGGAAGCCCTATTCTTGTTGAAGTACTCTCAAGATTAATTGTTAATTGAAGGTTGTTCTATTTAGTTATCCCTTACTAGGTAAGGGAGAGTCAAATAAGTTGGAATGCGGTTTCTATTCACAAGTTCCAATCCACTCATTTGAAAAGGATTAGTGTCAGTGATTAGAGGGCTTTCCAACAATGAACCCAATTACAATTTTTCCTTTAAGCATCCCAACTCAAGGGTTCCTTTCAATCAAGTCCCCATCAAGTTAGGGAACCACTCGCTCATTGTGAATGTAGAACTCATAACATAGGAAAAGGAATTAAAGAAAGACATGATAAATAAAACTCAAAGGAATCAATTAAAAATAAAGGTAATTCTTGTATTAATAAATTCTAAAATAATCCAATAATAAAATTACTTAAATTAAAGGACATGGAAGAGTAAAGTCAAGTAAAGAAAACGAACTAGAATGACGAAGTCTTGATGAGGTAATAACTCTTCTCAATATCCCAATGCAAAAAAGCAATAGAAATAAAATCCTAAGAACTATGAATGTGTAGAGAGAAAACCTAGAGGAGGAGTAAAAACTAGATCTAAAAAACAAAAAAACTGTATAGAATGAATGTTCTCTATTTCTGCATGTTCCATGGCTCTAATCTGTGTTTCTGGGCCGAAAACTGGGTTGAAATCCGGCCCAGAAACTCTACCAGCGACTTCTAAAATTCTGTAGATCGCGCACGTCACGCGATCGCGTCATTCATGCAGACGCGTCATTCCGGGTTTTGCTTTTCCATGCGGGCACGTCGTCCATGCCTCCGCGTCACTTATGCTTTTCCAATCCGCGCGGTTGCGTAAGCCATGCGGCCGCGTCACTGCGATTTCCTCTCTTTCGCGCGGTCCGTGAGCCATGCGGCCATGCCACTTCTCGCTGGTCATCTCCTCAATTTCTTGTGTTCCTTCCATTTTTGCAAGCTTCCTTTCCAATCTCCAACTCATTCATGCCCTATAAAGCCTGAAACACTTAACACACAGATCACGGCATCGAATGGAATAAAGGAGAATTAAAATATCTAATTAAAAGTCTCTAGGAAGTAAGTTTTCAATCATGTAATAATTTTAGAAAGAAAATATAAATGCATGCTAATTATATAAATAAGTGGGTAAAAATCATGATAAAACCACATAATTAAAAACATTGTAAACCATAAAATAGTGGTTTATCAACCTCCCCACACTTAAACATTAGCATGTCCTCATGCTTAGTTGGAGGAGATAAAATAAATGAGTAGGAACATGTAAAAACTCATGCAATGCAATGCAACCTATATATGTGAATGCAACTATATGATTCTTGTCCACTTGATCAAGAATAAATAAGCTCTTCAAAATAATTACAAATCAAGTTCTACTAATTCAATTCTCATACAGTAAGAACAGATAAAAATGCAAGAAGGTAGCTCATGAAAGCAGGGAACATAGAATTTTAAGCATTGAACCCTCACTGGTGATGTATGTATACTCTAGTCTCTCTAGTGTATAGGGTAATCACTCTATCCTTCTCTAATCATGCTCCCTAATTTTTTTTGCTTCTCCTAACTAATCAACAACATTTAATATACTAATGCAACATCATGAGGTCTTTTCAAGGTGGTATGGGGCCAAGGTAAAGGTAAGGATACATATATGGTTAAGTGAGCTTATAAATTGAATCTTTAATTAACCCAAACTTTAACATAAGCTATATATATTTTATATAACTTTAGAGTTCGTACCTAGCTACCCAGAATTCTCTTTCACATTCCATACTCATGTATCAACTTTTTATTTTAATTTTATCATACATGCATTGATCTTTGAATTCTTAACTCAGCATTGGAGTAATTTTGTCCCCTTATTTATTTATTGAATATTTTTGGTTTTTTTTAACATAAACATAAAAATAAACATAGAATATCAATGCACATAGATTTTTTATTCTTATAGTTTCACATGAGTAGGTGTCCAAATTTCCATTATATTATCATGACACATTCCCTTGTTATCTTTTGTTCCCATAATTTCCCATACTTAATTAGCACACACAGTTCTATCTTAAGCTAACCAAAGATTCAAATTGGGATATATAATTGTTTTTCCGCTTAAGGCTAGTAATGTGGTAAATTACAGAACAAATGGGATTTAAAGGCTCAAAGTGGCTAACAAAGGTAATTGAAAGGGTAGGCTTAATTTGGATAAGTAAGCTAACAATTAATGGCCTCAATCATATGCAGCATATAAATATATTAAACATTGGACATATAGGATGGAACAAAATATAGATTACAATCATAGAGAAGTAAACACACAAGAATAAAACAATTATGGTTAAATGATGTAACCACGCATAAAGGCTCAAATCTCACAGGTTGTGTGTTCTTTGGCTTAAAAATCATGTTCCAAATACAACTTCAAGCAAATTTAACATAAAAGTTTTAATTAAAATTAGTGAAATTTTTGTTCCAAAAATAGAATCTTAGAAGAAACTTATTGTCTTTTCAATCAAGTAGAACATGCATGCAACTAGTCTGTTACTATGCAATTTATCCTATTCTACAAAAGAAAAACTAACTAAATATCCTAATTTATTGGTGTTTAGGGAAGAGAAGTTACCTCCAGAAGTCAGGTACTGACCGACCTCCCCACACTTAAGGATTTGCACCGTCTTCGGTGCCATCTGTCAGGAACAATGGTGGGCTGGTGGCAGTATCTCCACAGTCGGGACCGTCATGGCTCCCTGTGCTGGTGAAGGAAGTGGAGTCCGGAGTGCCTGGGTCCTTGTCAGGTCTGTGGTTGCCTGTGAGTAGCTCCTTGAGGTATTTGAAACGGTGGTGGTTGCGGCGCTCTCGGAGCTTTGCTTTCTTTTTTTGTTGGTCCAACCGCTTCAGTATTTGATGCAGTAGCTGACTAGTAGATGGTGGAGGAACTGCAGCATCCTCTGTGGACTGGCTGGTAGTGGCAAGTGGTGGCCTGAGATATCTCCCGTTAGGGACGTACTAATCATCCCATGGAAGTATGGCTTTGGTGTCTCCAGCTCTGTAGGAGACTCCGGCTGCTGAGACAAGATCAGAGACCAAGGCGGGGAAAGGTAGGTTGCCCGCGATTTGCACGTGTCCCATAGCATTCCGGATATATCTCGGTAAATTTAGAGGCTGGTCTGTGAGGATGCACCATAGTAGAACGGCCATGTCTGCGGTGAAGGAGGACTCATGAGTGCTCGGAAAGACGTAATGGGACATAATCTGTGCCCATACGTGAGCCTCTAAGGTAAGAGCGGAAGTCGAGATTCCCTTAGGACGGGAACGATGGTATCCGAATATCCATTTGCTGCCAGGTTGAGCGATAACTCTGAGAACAGCGTCCCAGTCAAAGTTGTACGCCTGGGCGCTTGAGTGCAGCTTTTTGAAAAGCGTCCAATCCTTCTGGAGTAGGGGGAAGATCTAAGGCGCGCTGAATGGCCTCTTCTATAATGGGGACTTGCTTCTGACGGTCAAAGACAGACTGTAGGGTTGGTAGGTGGAAGTTGGAGTAGAACTCGACTATCCAAGAAAGATTGACCTGCCTCGGCTATCTCTGTAGAAAACCCCATTGTCTTTGTTCAATTTATGGCTCAACAAAAGTAGCAATATTGGGCTGGAGGATAAGAAGGTATTCGTTGTTGTAGCTCCATTCTGCCAGGATAGGGAACATCTGCTCACAGTAGCGATTGTGAAATCGCGCAGTGTCCTTTGCTGGGAAGGCTTTCTCCTTGTCATCAACCTCTATAATCCTCTTAATCCTTTTGGTTGAGGGCTTGACTGCTGTTGAAGAAGGCTCTGCCACTAGTGCTCTCTTTGTTCCTCTCCTTGCTGTTGATTTGGGAGTAGCTTTCTCTTTGCCCTTCTTGGTGGCCATTCTAAAAAAGGGAAGAGAAAGTAAATTAAATTTAAAGAGATAGAGCAAGGAAGAGGATTGTATGAGTGATAATCAATGCACGGTAAAGAGGAATGAAGTGAACACATGGTCATGACAACATGTGAAAAGTTCATCAAAGGGAATAAAGCAAGTGCATGATAGGGTAAGTAGATGCAAGATGTTTATTGGCATGCTGGCAAAGGCATGAGTAGCATAGATCAAACATCACTTCGTAACAAACCATCACGTTTGTATTGACAATTAAATTCAATTAATACAATAGTAAAGGAAATTTGTGAAAAGCAAGCATTGAATAGTAGAATAGAATAATGTAGAAAAGTGCATGATGCCATACGGGCTTTTTCACAAACACATAGCATGCATGGTAAATAAGGTATAGAAAGTATTAAAGTAAACAAGCAAGCACCCCTTTGAAAAGGTAATATATAATTGCCAAACAATTTTACAACAATCCACAAGCATATAATGAGAAATAATGACTCAAATAAATTTCCAACACCAAGTAAAAAGGAAGAAAGAAAGAAGAAGAAAATATGGATAGTGAAAGTAAAAGGAAAAGAAAAGAAGAGAAGATAACATAGAAAAATAAGAAGAATAATAGAAAAGTAAGGGGGAGAAGAAAAGAAAACCTTGTTAATGGGGGTGAGAGACAGAGTAGAAAGTGAGAAAGAAGGAAGAAGGAAGAAGAGAAAATAGGATTTGGAGAAAAGAAAGATAAGATAATTGGCAAATTAGGGACGCTATGCGGCGGAAGCGACGCGGCCGCGTGGGGCACGTGGTCGCATGAATTGTGCTTATACTAATTGACGCGGTCGCGTTGGTCACGCAGTCGCGTGATCCGTTTTATGCTACTGGCGCGAGGGCAACCTCGTACTTGCACAACTCTCTGTTCGAAATTTTATTTTTTTGCTAAGTCTTGGGTCACGCGATCGCGTGGGTCATGCGATCGCGTGGGTGCCTATTAGAAGGCTATGACACGGACGCGTGAGCCATGCGTCCGCGTGGGAAGAATTGGGGGTTCAATGCCAATCCAGCACCACTCTAGCACAACTTTCGGTCGTGCACCCTTTTTACGTCGAATTCCAGGGCACGCGGCCGCGTGAGTGACGCAGTCACGTGGGAGGCCAATGTTCCCATTCGACGCAGACGCGTCAGTGATGCGGTCGTGTGGGGCGATTTGGGCCACTGGCACGCCTCCAGCCAGGCTCCTGCGTGACTCTCTGTTCGTTTCTTAAACTTTCTGATTCACCTACGACGCGGACGCGTCAGTGATGCGGTCGCGTCGCGTAAATATTTTTTTCAAAAGCATGTAAATGCAGATGCACGAAATGTACTAATAAAGAGAAGAGTTATTGAATATGAAAATAAAAAACAAAGAAAAGAACGATCCTACCATGGTGGGTTGTCTCCCACTTAGCACTTTGCTTTAACGTTCGTAAGTTGGACGCTCCACTAGCTCAGTCTTCGGCTATGTGGGGATCTTCCAAGAGGAAGATCTTGAGCTCCTTGTTTTTCTTCATCTTCTCGCCATGGTACAGCTTTAAACGATGTCCATTAACCTTGATAAGTTTGGAGCTGGAAGGATGGCTTAGGTGATAAACTTCGTATGGTTCGGCCTTCTCTACTCTGTATGAACCTTCCCATCTTGATCGCAGCTTGCCTGGCATGAGCCTCAGCCGAGATTTGTAAAGGAGGACTAAATCTCCAGGTTGGAATTCTTTTCTCTTGATGTGCTGATCATGTACAGCCTTCATCTTCTCCTTGTATAGTCTTGAGTTCTCATAAGCTTCTAGGCGAAGGCTTTCTAGTTCTTGCAGTTGTAACTTCCTTTCAGCTCCGACTTTCTCAATTCCCATGTTGCACTCCTTTACTGCCCAAAAGGCTTTGTACTCTACTTCAACAGGGAGATGACAAGCTTTTCCATAAACTAAGCGGAAAGGACTCATCCCAATGGGTGTCTTGTATGCTGTTCTATATGTCCAGAGTGCATCTTGTAGCCTGGTGCTCTAGTCTCTTCTATGAGGTTTGACTATCTTATGCAATATGTGTTTTATCTCTCTATTAGACACCTCAGCTTGCCCATTAGTCTGAGGATGGTAGGCTGTTGCTACTTTATGAATGATCACATGCTTCTTCAGTAATCCTGTTAGTCTCCTGTTACAAAAATGGGTGCCTTGATCGCTCACAATTGCTCGTGGTGATCCAAAGCGACAAATAATGTGGTTTCTCACAAAGGAAACAACAGTGTTAGCATCATCAGTGCGGGTAGGAATTGCTTCCACCCATTTGGAAACGTAATCTACAGCTAACAGTATATAAAGGTGGCGAATTTGGAAATGGACCCATGAAGTCAATGCCCCAAACATCAAAAATTTCACAGAAAAGCATAATTTGTTGAGGCATCTCGTCCCTTTTGGATATATTACCAAATTTTTGGCATGGGAAACAAGATTTACAAAACTCAGCAGCGTCTCTAAAAAGAGTAGGCCACCAGAATCCACAGTCCAAGATTTTTCTAGCTGTTCTTTGAGGGCCAAAATGTCCTCCACTTTCAGATGAGTGATAGGCCTCTAAGATGGACTGGAATTCTGATTGAGGCACACACCGTCTAATTACCTGGTCAGTGCCACATCTCCATAAATATGGGTCATCCCATATATAATATTTAGACTCTCTTTTCAGCTTGTCTCGTTAATGCTTAGAAAAGTTTGGAGGAAAGGTGCGGCTAACGAGATAATTAGCTACAGGTGCATACCAAGGGAGTACCTCAGATACTGCTTGCAGGTTATCAAATGGGAAATTATCATCTATAGGAGTAGAATCATCCTTAATGTGCTCAAGGTGACTCAAGTGGTCTACCACTAGATTCTGGTTACCACTCCTATCCTTAATTTCCAAATCAAATTCTTGTAATAGCAGTATCTAACGTATCAGCCTTGGTTTTGATTCCTTTTTAACTAATAAATACTTTAGAGTTGCGTGGTCTGAGTACACTACTACCTTCGTACCAAGTAAATAGGCTCGGAATTTATCCAGAACAAAAACAATAGCAAGAAGCTCTTTCTCAATAGTAGTGTAATTGGACTGAGCGGCGTCTAAAGTTTTAGACGCATAAGTAATAACAAAAGGATCTTTACCTTCTCGTTGAGCCAGCACTGCTCCTACTGCATGGTTGGAGGCGTCGCACATTATTTCAAATGGCTGGCTCCAATCTGGTCCTCTCACAATTGGAGCTTGAGTCAGGGCGGTTTTCAACTTATCAAACACTTGTTTGCAATCCTCATTAAACTCGAACTCAATATCCTTCTGCAGTAGTCTGGATAAGGGAAGTGCTACCTTACTGAAGTCCTTAATGAATCTCCTGTAAAAACCTGCATGTCCAAGGAACGAGCGGACTTCCCTCACAGAGGATGGGTAAGGTAAACTAGAAATAACATCCACCTTTGCTGGATCTACAGAAATACCAGTATTAGACACAATATGTCCTAGCACAATACCTTATTTAACCATAAAATGACATTTTTCAAAATTTAATACAAGGTTTGTACTGACACATCTATCTAATACTCTAGATAGACTATCCAAGCAAAGGCTAAAAGAATCACCATAAACGCTAAAATCGTCCATAAAAACTTACATACATTCCTCAATAAGATCAGAGAAAAGACTCATCATGCACCTTTGGAAGGTAGCTGGTGCAGTGCACAAGCCAAAGGGCATTCTCTTGTAAGCATAAGTCCCAAAAGGACATGTAAAAGTAGTCTTTTCCTGATCCTCAGGAGCTATATGAATCTGGAAATATCCTGTATAACCATCTAAAAAGCAGTAATGTGATTTACCTGACAGGCGATCCAGTATTTGATCAATGAATGGAAGAGGATAGTGATCCTTACGAGTGGCTTGGTTGAGACGCCTGTAATCAATGCAGACCCTCCAGGCGTTCTGTACTATGGTAGCTATGAGCTCTCCATGCTCATTCTTCACTGTAGTGACTCCAGACTTCTTGGGGACCACTTGTACTGGGCTTACCCATTCGCTGTCTGAGATGGGGTAGATAATATCTGCCTCTAATAGTCTGGTCACTTCCTTCTTGACAACCTCTAAGATAGTGGGGTTCAATCTTCTTTGGGGTTGACGAACGGGTCTTGCTCCTTCTTCTAAAAAGATTCTATGCTCACAAACTTGAAGGTCGATGCCTACTATATCTGCCAAACTCCACCCAATTGCTTTCTTGTGCTTTCTCAGCACACTAAGTAATTGCTCTTCCTGTTGAGAAGTGAGGTTCTGTGCAATGATAACTGGAAACTTCTACTTGTCCTCGAGGTAAGCATATTTGAGGTGCGGAGGGAGGGGTTTCAATTCTAAATTCTGTTCATGGTCAGGCTCTGGATTGTCTGGAGCTGGTGGTAGTGGTAGAGTACTTTCATTGTCCTCAGAATTCCCCACACTCGGACCTTGTCCTATGTATTTCTCTTCAAACTCCTCCTGGTGAACTTCAGCCACGGTTTCATCTATGATGTCACACTGGAGGATACAATGATCTTCTGGAGGGTGCTTCATAACTCCATTCAGATTGAAGCTTACTATTCGGCCGTCTATTTCAAAAGAGTATGTTTCTGAAAAAGCATCTAATTTGAACTTCGAGGTCTTCAAGAAAGGTCTTCCGAGTAGGATTGATGATGGCTTCTCTGAGTCATTTTGGGGCATCTCCAGGATATAAAAATCAATGGCGAAAGTGAGACCTTTAATTCCTGGTGGACGAAATTGTGATCACTATTCTTTAAGTTGTACTTTTATGGAATTTGAAATTGGCACGAGTGGACACAACTCCGTTCAACTAACCAGCAAGTGTACTGGGTCGTCCAAGTAATAAACCTTACGCG
>NC_029780.3:21341457-21342255 GCF_000817695.3 Arachis duranensis | reverse complement strand
TTTTCACTTGGACCTTCATGCCACAAGCACATGGTTAGGGACAGCTTAATTTAGCCGCTTAGGCCTGGAGTTTATTTCCTTGGGCCCTCCTATCCATTGATGCTCAAAGCCTTGGATCCTTTTTACTCTTGCCTTTTGGTTTTAAGGGCTATTGGCTTTTTCTGCTTGCTTTTTCTTTTTCTTTATTTTTTTTTTCGCCAATTTTTTTCTTTTTTTTTCACAAGCTTTTGCTTTTTCACTGCTTTTTCTTGCTTCAAGAATCAATTCCATGAATTTTTTCAGATCATCAATAACATTTCTCTTTTGTTCATCATTCTTTCAAGAGCCAACAATTTTAACACTCATAAACAACAATATCAAAAGACATATGCACTGTTCAATCATTCATTCAGAAAACAAAAAGTATCGTCACCACATCAATATAATTAAATTAAATTCAATGATAAATTCGAAATTCATGTATTTCTTGTTCTTTTTGAATTAAAACATTTTTCATTTAAGAGAGGTGAAGGATTAATGGATTTTATTCATAGCTTTAAGGCATGGTTACATACTAATGATCATGAAGTAGAGACACAAAACATAGATAAACACAATATTAAAAAACCGAAAACAGAAAGAAATAAAGAACAAGGAATGAATCCACCTTTAGTGGCGTCTTCTTCTTGAAGGACCAACAATATCCTTAAGCTCTTCTATGTCCCTTCCTTGCCTTTGTTGCTCCTCCCTCATTGCTCTTTGATCTTCTCTTATTTCTTGGAGAATGATGGAGTGCTCATGATGTTCCACCCTTAATTG
>NC_029780.3:21341133-21341401 GCF_000817695.3 Arachis duranensis | reverse complement strand
GACTTATCGGCTATTTTGTAGAGTTCATTGGAGATGACCTCATGAACTTCTACTTCCTCTCCAATCATGATGCTATGGTTCATGATGGCCCGATCCACAGTGACTTCAGATCGGTTGCTAGTAGGAATGATGGAGTGTTGAATGAATTCCAACCATCCTCTAGCCACAGGCTTGAGATCCAGTCTTTTTAGTTGAACTGGCTTGCCTTTGGAATCTATTCTCCACTGAGCTCCTTCCACACATATGTCCATAAGGACTTGGTCCAACC
>NC_029780.3:21340680-21341017 GCF_000817695.3 Arachis duranensis | reverse complement strand
CCGGACTAAAATCTAAGTATTTCCCCCGAACCATTGTGAGATAATTCTTTGGATTCGGGTTCATACTTTGATCATGGTTCCTAGTGATCCATGCATTGGCATAGAATTCTTGAACCATTAAAATTCCGACTTGTTGCATGGGGTTGGTTAGGATTTCCCAACCTCTTCTTTGGATTTCATGTCGGATTTCCGCTCATTCTTTTTGAGCTTGAAAGGGACCTCGGGGATCACCTTCTTCTTTGCCACAACATCATAGAAGTGGTCTTGATGGCTCTTGGAGATGAATCTTTCCATCTCCCATGACTCGGAGGTGGAAGCTTTTGTCTTCCCTTTTCCT
>NC_029780.3:21339485-21340588 GCF_000817695.3 Arachis duranensis | reverse complement strand
AAAAAGCTTATGCTTTTACCACACCAAACTTAAAATATTGCTCGCCCTCGAGCAAGAGAAGAAAGAAGAGAAGAAGAAGAAGAAGAAAATATGGTAGAAAGGGAGAGAGGTAGGTTCGGCTAAGGGGGAGAAGATGGGTTAGTGTTGTGTGAAAATGAAGTAGAATGGAAGGGTATTTATAGGGAGAGGGGAGGGTGGGTGTTCGGCCATTTTGGGTGGGAATGGGTGGGGAATTGATTTTGAATTTTATGAAGGTAGGTGGGGTTTATGGGGAAGAATGGATTGATGTGAGTGGTGAAGGGGTAATTGGGAAGAGGAATTGAGGTGATTGGTGAGGGGTGTTGGGTTTTGTGACATGGGGAATACAAATCACAAAAATAGGATTAGGAGGTAAGGTGGGAATATATTAGGTGGGGATCCTGTGGGGTCCACAGATCCTGAGGTGATCCTGTGGGGTCCACAGGATCCTGAGGTGTCAAGGAATTCCATCCCTGCACCAAATAGGCATGTAAAAAATCTTTGCACACCATTCTGGCGTTTAAACGCCCATTGGTGCACGTTCTGGGCGTTCAACGCCCATGTAAAGCATGTTTCTGGCGTTGAACGCCAGTTTCATGCTTGTTACTGGCGTTCAGCGCCAGCTTTTCTCCTTTAGGCACATTCCTGGCGTTCAGCGCCAGGATGTTGCTTGTTTCTGGCGTTTAGCGCCAGAGTGGTGCTCTGTTCTGGCGTTGAACGCCAGCCAGATGCATCTTACTGGCGTTGAACGCCAGCCTGTGCGTCCTCCAGGGTGAAAATTTTTTTCTTCTGTTTTTGACTCTGTTTTTAATTTTTTTTTTTCGTGACTCCTCATGATCATGTACCTAATAAAACACAAAATAACAATATAATAAAAATTAGATAAATAAAATTGGGTTGCCTCCCAACAAGCGCTTCTTTAACGTCAATAGCTTGACAGTGGCTCTCATGGAGCCACAAGGTGATCAGGTCAATGTTAGTGTAGTCCCAACACCAAACTTAGAGTTTGGATATGGGGTTTGAACACCAAACTTAGAGTTTGGTTGTGGCCTCACAACACCAAACTTAGAGTTTGACTGTGTGGG
>NC_029780.3:21336455-21337639 GCF_000817695.3 Arachis duranensis | reverse complement strand
ATGCTTCTTCCATCAAACTTGGATGTTGGCTTTGTGAAGTCACCAAGCCTTCTCCTTGCATTATTATTATTATTTTCGGCTGCCATCTCCTTCTCTTGTTCGAAAATTTCTGAAAGGTTACCTTTAGAATAATTTAATTTAGCTTCTCTTAATTTTCTCTTCAGAGTCCTTTCAGGTTCTGGATCAATTTCAACAAGAGTGCCTTTTTCCCTGTTCCTGCTCATATGAAAGAGAAGAAAACAAGAAAAGAAAGAGGAATCCTCTATGTCACAGTATAGAGATTCCTTTATGTTAGTAGAAGAAGAAAGGAGTAGAAGAATCCAAGTACAAGGGATATAAGAAGTTCGGATTCTTAGATGAAGAGAGGTGAAGAGGAGTGTTAGTAATTAATTAATTAAATAGAATAAGAGAAGAGAAGAGAAATTTCGAAAATAATTTTTGAAAAAGAGGTTAGTAATTTTTGAAAATTAGAGATAAGATAAGATTAAAATTAAAATTTAAAATAATTAAAAAGAATTTTTGAAAAAGAGAGAAGTATTTTTGAAAATTAGAGATGGATAGGAAGTTAGTTGGTTTTGAAAAAGATAAGAAACAAACAAAAAGTTAGTTGGTTGATTGAAAAAGATTTTGAAATTAAAATTTAAAAAGATAAGAAGATAGGAGGTTAGATAAGATATTTTGAAATCAAATTTTGAAAAAGATAAGAAGATAAGAAGTTAGATAAGATATTTTGAAATCAAATTTTGAAAAAGATAAAATAAGATAAGATTTTTAAGAAAAAGATTTTTAAAATTAAAATTAATTACTTGACTAACAAGAAACTAAAAGATATGATTCTAGAATTTAAAGATTGAACCTTTCTTAACAAGAAAGTAACACTTCAATTATTTTTGAATCAATCACATTACTTGTTAGCTAATTTTCGAAAATTTGATATAAAGATAAGAAAAAGATTTTGAAAATATTTTGAAAAAGATTTTTGAAATTTTCAAAAATAGAAAAAAATGAAAAAGATATGATTTTTGAAAAAGATTTTGAAAAGATAAGATTTTTAAAATTTGAAATTTTGACTTGACTTGTAAGAAACAACTAATTTTGAAAATTTTTTTGACCAAGTCAACCCAAAGTTTCGAAAATTTGGAGGGAAATAAGGAAAAGATATATTTTTGATTTTTGAATTTTTT
>NC_029780.3:21335772-21336422 GCF_000817695.3 Arachis duranensis | reverse complement strand
TTTAAAAGAAAAACACAAAAATGACCCAAAACATGAAAATTTTGGATCAAGACACAAGATGCATGCAAGAATGCTATGAATGTCAAGATGAACACCAAGAACACTTTGAAGATCATGATGAACATCAAGAACATAATTTTGAAAAATTTTTGATGCAAAGAAAACATGCAAGACACCAAACTTAGAAATTTTTTATGCTTGGAAAATATGAATGCAAAGATGCACATGAAAAACAACAACCAACACAAAACAAGAAAACATCAAGATCAAACAAGAGGACTTATCAAGAACAACTTGAAGATCATGAAGAACACTATGAATGCATGAGATTTTCGAAAAAATGCAAGAAAAATTTTAAAAGCATGCAATTGACACCAAACTTAAAAATTGACACAAGACTCAAACAAGAACACAAAATATTTTTGGTTTTTTATGATTTTATGAATTTTTTGTATTTTCTTTTATTTTTTTCGAAAATATTCTTTAGAAAAACGAAAATAAAGAAAAAAAAAATTTTTGAAAACTTTTTGAAAAGAAAATTACCTAATCTGAGCAACAAGATGAACCGTCAGTTGTCCATACTCGAACAATCCCCGGCAACGGCGCCAAAAACTTGGTGGACGAAATTGTGATCACATCAATGTAGTATT
>NC_029780.3:21328521-21335525 GCF_000817695.3 Arachis duranensis | reverse complement strand
TCAATCCTTCTTACTCCTTTCCATGGCAAGCTGTGTATAGGGGTTCACCGTTCGACGATGGCTACTTTGAATCCTCTCGGGAAAATGGGCATCTGCGGCTGTCACTCGCATGGCTAATCGTCTGGAGGCATCACACTGGCCGAAGGCTACATCCCATCCTCGCAGTGAAAACTACGCTCACGCGCTCTGTCACAGCACGGCTAATCACTGGTTGGTTCCCGCTCCTACTGGAATAGAATCCCTTGATTCTTTTGCGTCTGTCACTTACGCCCAGCACTTGCGAGCCTGAAGCACGTCACAGTCATTCATTACCGGAATCCTACTCGGAATACCACAGACAAGGTTAGACTTTCCGGATTCCCAGGAAACGAATATCTTAGAATAGGAATAAGTCGAACTGAATAGAAAATAGTAGTAATTGCATTGAAACTCGAGGTACAGCATCAGTCCACACCCTTAATCTATGGTGTGCAGAAACTCCACCGTTGAAAATACATAAGTGAAAGAGGTTCAGGCATGGCCGAATGGCCAGCCCTCTCCTAACGTGATCAATGATCTCCTAAGATGAAGAATAAAACAAAACTGAGACCAAAGATGCCTAATACAATAGTAACTTATCCTATTTATACTAGACTAGCTACTAGGGTTTACATGAGTAAGTATTTGATGCATAAATCCACTTCCGGGGCCCACTTGGTGTATATTTGGGCTGAGCTTGATCTATCCATGAGGTGAGGCTTTTCTTGGAGTTGAACTCCAAGTTATGACGTGTTTTGGGCGTTCAACTCCGGATCATGATGTTTTTCTGGCGTTTAACTCCAGACAGCAGCATGTACTTGGCGTTCAACGCCAAGTTACGTCATCAATTTCCCAGCAGCATGTACTTGGCGTTCAACGCCAAGTTACGTCGTCAATTTCCGAACAAAGTATGGACTATTATATATTGCTGGAAAGCTCTGGATGTCTACTTTCCAACGCCGTTGAGAGCGCGCCAATTGGAGTTCTGTAGCTCCAGAAAATCCATTTCGAGTGCAAGGAGGTCAGATTCCAACAGCATCAGCAGTCCTTTTGTCAGCCTTTTTTCAGAGTTTTGCTCAAGTCCCTCAATTTCAGCCAGAAATTACCTGAAATCACAGAAAAACACACAAACTCATAGTAATGTCCAAAAATGTGAATTTAACATAAAAACTAATGAAAACATCCCTAAAAGTAGCTTAAACTTACTAAAAACTACCTAAAAACAATGCCAAAAAGCGTATAAATTATCCGCTCATCAATTCCCACTAATACATCTTTAGCAACTCCAGCCACTGTAATAATACTTTTATCTGCTAACACAAAACGAGCTGCCAACCTTTTTAAGGGAGGGAGCCTCAAAATATCGTATATAGACAAAGGCATTATACTCACACATGCTCCTAAATCACACATGCAGTTAGAAAATATCACACCTCCAATGGTACAGTTAACCATGCATGGGCCTGGGTCACTACATTTTTCAGGTATATTTCCCATTAAAGCAGATATAGAACTACCTAAAGGAATAGTTTCTAATTCATTAATTTTGTCTTTATGTATGCATAAATCTTTTAGAAACTTTGCGTATTTAGGTACCTGTTGAATAACATCAAAAAGGGGAATAGTTACCTCAACCTTTTTGAATATTTCTACCATTTTGGGATCAGGTTCCAGCTGCTTCCTGGGCTTCCTTGCAAGTTGTGGAAATGGAATAGGAATGGCGTTTTGTACAGTGTCTGCGTCCTTTGGTGCTTCTTCCTGTGATCTAGCATTTTCGTCCTCAGCCATGTCCTGTATACTTGTTTCTTCCTCAACATCTTCTATTTCCACTACCTCTTCAGCTGAGGTGTGTTTTGGTGGGTTTGGCTCTTCCTGATTCCTCTCTTGCAATGTGGTTCCGGATCTTAGGGTGATGGCATTAATGCCACCTTTTGGATTGGGCAATGGTTGAGAGGGGAGTCCACCAGAGCTTGAGGACTGGTTGTTGGAGTTATTCAGTGATCTAATCTGTGAGACAAGGGCTTGTAAAGTAGAATTCAGACCATTCAGAGTAGAAGTGAGGTTATTTCCCATTGCATGTTGTCTCTGATCAATAGATTGTAGTAACTCATCGTTAGGAGTTGAAGAGGGATAAGTGATCTGAGAGGTCTACTGAGTTGCTTGAGGCTGTCTTAAATGAGGTGCTTTGTAGGCCTGATTTTGATTCTGCTGCCTGAAGTTGTTATTGTTATTCCACCTCTGATTTCCATTGTTATCTCTGTCTCCTCTGTTATGATTGTCCCTCCAACCTTGGTTAGAATTATCCTGCCATCCATGGTTATAGCTGCCACCTTGATTGTACCCTTGATTGGGGCGGTCATAGAAGTTATGAGTGGCTGCTACAGTGTGGTCTTCCGGTTGAAGTTGCGGACACTCATCAGTGTAATGACTGTAATCTGCACAGATTCCACATACTCTTTGTGGAACCAACTGCTGGCTGTGCTGTGGTAGAGAAGGCTAAACTTGCTGAGGCTGTTGTTGACTTAGTTGCATCTGCTTCAGCAAATTAGTCATTTCACATAAGCTCCGAGCTATAGCAGCAGTCTCTTTGCTAGTGGATACCTCTGCAATAGCTCTTGACTGACCTTGTTTCTGCCTGTGATTCCTGGTAGATTCAGCTAAGTCGCTGATCAATTGCCATGCTTCTTCTGTAGTATTGTACTTTTTCATAGACCCATTGCTAGCACCTTCCAATGTGGTCCTATCTTGAGATTTCATGCCCTGTGTAAAGTAGCCGAGCAACACTATCTTGTCAATCATGTGGTGGGGACATGCTTCTAGAAGATTATTAAAGCGTTCCAAGTATTCATAGAGAGTTTCAGATTCATCCTGAATGATCATGGACATGTCTTTCCTCAGTTTATCGATAACCTCAGCTGGGAAGAATTTCTCCAAAAATTCTCTTCTAAGCGCATCCCAGTTGGAAACAGTTGTTCCGGGTTGAGTGTAGTACCACTCTCTTGCCTTTCCCTCAAGAGAGAATGGGAAGGCTTTTAACAAAATGGAGGTTTCATCAGTGCCATCACGCTTAACAGTGGAACAAGCAGTCTGAAAATCCCTAAGGTGCTTGATAGGCTCTTGAGCAGGTAAGCCATGAAACTTGGACATCAAGTTGAGTAGCGAAGACTTTATTTCGAAATCCACAGCCACTGCTGGGTGGTGTACTTGGAATGGTTGTAGTGTAAAATTAGGGGCTCCTTCCTCCTGGATAGTGACTCTCCTGGTGCTGCCATGTCACCTGCACGTAAATCAACTGGATCAGTAGAGAGGGAGCTTGCTTCTTCCTTAAATGACGTTTCAGGTTCGTCCTCAGAGAGGACTCGCTGACGCCGAGCTTGCCTTATACATGAAAGAGTTCTTTCAATCTCAGGGTCAAATACTGGCAAGCTTGGATAAGGAAGTGAACACGTCATTTAACGAAAGAAACGTACAGCTCATAGTGACAAAATAAAAAGAAAAATTGCAATTAAATAAATGCCAATCAATAAATTAGCACACTGTTGCAACTCCCCGGCAACGGCGCCAAAAATTGACGTGGCGAAAATTGGCGAATTAAGAATTGTTATAAGATATGCGTTGCAAGTATAGTTCTTAACCAACCAGAAATCCGCTTATCAATTTAAAAGGGTTGTCACAAAGATTAAAATTAAAATACTGGGAGTATGAATCCCAGGTCGTCTCCCAATGAGTTGCAGAAAGGTGTGCTATTTTATTAATCAGATATTTTCAAAAGAGTTGAGTTGAACAAACAGGAAATTAAATTGGAGAAATTAAGTAATTTAAATAAAAGCCTTGACTGGGAGTAGATTAGTTGGAAGCCCTATTCTTGTTGAAGTACTCTCAAGATTAATTGTTAATTGAAGGTTGTTCTATTTGGTTATCCCTTACTAGGTAAGGGAGAGTCAAACAAGTTGGAATGCGGTTTCTATTCACAAGTTCCAATCCACTCATTTGAAAAGGATTAGTGTCAGTGATTAGAGGGCTTTCCAAGAATGAACCCAATTACAATTTTTTCCTTTAAGCATCCCAACTCAAGGGTTCCTTTCAATCAACTCCCCATCAAGTTAGGGAACTACTCGCTCATTGTGAATGTAGAACTCATAACATAGGAAAAGGAATTAAAGAAAGACATGGTAAATAAAACTCAAAGTAATCAATTAAAAATAAAGGTAATTCTTGTATTAATAAATTCTAAAATAATCCAATAATAAAATTACTTAAATTAAAGGACATGGAAGAGTAAAGCCAAGTAAAGAAAATGAACTAGAATGACGAAGTCTTGATGAGGTAATAACTCTTCTCAATATCCCAATGCAAAAAAGCAATAGAAATAAAATCCTAAGAACTATGAATGTGTAGAGAAAAAACCTAGAGGAGGAGTAAAAACTAGATCTAAAAAACAAAAAAACTGTATAGAATGAATGTTCTCTGTTTCTGCATGTTTCCTGGCTTTAATCTGTGTTTCTGGGTCGAAAACTGGGTTGAAATCCGGCCCAGAAACTCTGCCAGTGACTTCTGAAATTCTGCAGATCGCGCACGTCACGCGATCGCGTCATTCATGCGGACGCGTCATTCCGGGTTTTGCTTTTCCATGCGGGCACGTCGTCCATGCCTCCGCGTCACTTATGCTTTTCCAATCCGCGCGGTTGCGTAAGCCATGCGGCCGCGTCACTGCGATTTCCTCTCTTTCGCGCGATCGCGTGAGCCATGCGGCCGCGCCACTTCTCGCTGGTCATCTCCTCAATTTCTTGTGTTCCTTCTATTTTTGCAAGCTTCCTTTCCAATCTCCAACTCATTCATGCCCTATAAAGCCTGAAACACTTAACACACAAATCATGGCATCGAATGGAATAAAGGAGAATTAAAATATCTAATTAAAAGTCTCTAGGAAGTAAGTTTTCAATCATGTAATAATTTTAGGAAGGAAATATAAATGCATGCTAATTATATGAATAAGTGGGTAAAGATCATGATAAAACCACACAATTAAACACATTGTAAACCATAAAATAGTGGTTTATCAAGCAACTAGCTTTTACAGCTATTTAGAGGCTTCGAACAAGCAAAACACATGAAAACTTCTAAACACTTTTGGAGCGGTTAGACAACCGCCACTATCTCCCAGAACTTGTGTAGTGCGAAACTTGCTACAAGAAATGGTATTTGGTTGTTGGGTATGAAATCGGTAAACATGCATAAGATTATGAGATGGAGGTATTGAATCATTTTTTTTAAATTTTCTTGAATCTTAAATAAAAGCTTAAAAAATTTTCAAGGCTTAAATATGTAGCGAAATATGTCAAAGAAAGTTCGGAATTTTTTTATTAGTTTTTTTAAAACATATTATGACATACATAAATATTAAAACATACTTTCTGAGATTTAAATTGGCATTAAAAAGCTTTTGAATTCTATGATATTTTAGACAAAATTAAAACACACTTCTAAACAAATGTAAATAATCAACTTTAAACCAAAGAGATAAAAATTTCGAACGTAATGAAAAACTAGCAACATTATATGTTCCCCAAAAAATTAGTAATTCATAGTGATCATGAATACTTGAAAAGAACAAGGCGCATGCTAAATAAAGAGGCACGTCAAATAGGTTAAGTTTTTAGAACAATTCTCATATGTCATTAAGCATACAAAAAAAAAAGAAAAACACAGCAATAAATACTTTATTTAAGAGTCATACATTAGTTTTAGCTCTTGAAATTAAAATAGTGCTCTTTTCCTAGATTTTTTTTCCTTCCATAATTTTTTTCACCTTCAGCATTTTTATCAAAATAAGGGTTGTCCAAAAAAAATAGATTTTCTATATTGCCAAGCTTTAGACTTTGATAACTTTTTACCATTACCACCATAACCAACTTTAATACCAATATAACTAGTAAAATCAGATATACAAGTTTATATACATCATAAAAAAAATTGAACTTTGCTAATTTATTATCTCCAAAAATCACAAAATAAATGAACATTTTAAATAATTATCAGTCACAGTTTGAATCAAGACATAAAAGTAAAAGAAGCTGGGCAACAACATTTCAGCCAATGTCAAGAGCTGGGCAACTAGCATGACATCAACAGTAGCCTAGACTCCCGCCTGGAATGCCCCCACCTCAGGTCCAGCAGTTCCAGCCACCTCCATCTGGTATGCCAATGCCACCACCTCAACAAGTTGTTTCGACTCTTCCAAGGCCTCTTCCGCCACCAGCAAGAATGGTAAGCCAACCACCTGTTTGATGACTACAACCACTGCCATTGCAGCAACAAGGTGAATGACCTATGGCATATCCTCAACCCTCAATACCTCCACCACTTTTCTAAAGCCAGATGTAGCCACCTCAATGAAGGAATTCAACCCTTTGGAAGGATCCAGTGTCCTATTATATTGAATTTAGCCACTGATTTTTAGCGTTATGTTTCTTAATTAATGTGGTATTAAATACAGTTGTTATCGGCATCCTTTACACTAAAATAGTTAACAATTAGAGCCCGAAGGAGAGATGCTCAACTCTTTAGCCTTGGATTTGATATCGTTTTTAAGTAACTAATTTTCCAAAGTTCTTTCAAGCAATGGTGAATTGTGAAAGTGAATGAAAAATAGGAAGTAAATATCCAATCTGGCCTATTTTATTTCTGCGATGGACTAAGCCTTCCCTATCAAAAGAACAAGTGACAATGCGGCCTTAATCTTTGCTTCGCGAGATGCATTAGGTCTTGTGAATCTAATAGTAAAGTCCGTTAAGAGCAAGCAGAGTGAGTTTTTGTCACGTGAACCCTGTGAGGTGCGTGTAATGTGCAAATTTATAATTGTCAAAACCGAACTGATAATTGAGTTGGTAATATTATTGGATTACTAGTTTATTGGTTTAACCAGTAAATTATTGATTAAATCGGTTAATTCAGTTATTATTAAATAATTATATAAAATTTTGATG
>NC_029780.3:21319686-21328378 GCF_000817695.3 Arachis duranensis | reverse complement strand
TAACACTACCATTTCTAAATTCATAGTGAGTGTCCAATAATAAGCATTTTACGCCTTCCAACTAATTCATATTATTTTTCTTTTATGGGTAAAAGCCTACTATAACAAAAAAAAAAAAATAAGCAGCATTATAAATACTTCATATGAAGAAAGCAATGAAACAAGAGAGAAATAAATAGAACCTTAGAAAATTGATTTGCTTAGCTTGAGTAAAAATCGCAATGGAATAGGTAGAGATGAATTTTTTTCACTATTTAACCCTATTCTACCTTATTATATTCTATAAAAAAACCAATTTTATTACTATCTATAAATAATAAAATTTTATACTCTAACCGACTATCTGTTCTATCTCTATAAATTTTTAAATTAAAATGTTTTTATGAACTTATATATATATCCGGTGGGTATGTTTAGAACTTGGCCTTTGTTCCAAATAAAAATCTCAAAACCTGCCTGAATTGAGTAAAGACTGGGTCGGTACTCGCAAGTACTGGTTGGATTGTCGTTCTGAAACTTGAGTATATTTAAAATGGCTTAAAAAATATACAAAAAAAAAGACAAATAACATAAATACCTGTTCATACATTAACCCAAATAAATCATGATCAAGGACTCTACAAGGATCTTGTCATTCTAAGGAAGCCTAATAAGCTTGCAGGTCCAATATAACAAGACTATGAATCCACGACCCAACTTGTATTGAGAAACGTGGTTCATAACCCATGCTCAACCTGATTTGCGCAGTAAGCAAAGCTTGGTCACCCCGCTACTTCATACACTATTTTCGTATCATTACCCTTCAATCTTCACAACCTGGAATAACCTCCCAAGATACAAGAAAAAAAATCGTCCACTATCCATAAATAAAGTGGTGACCAAGTCATCACACTTTATAAATATCCTATTCAACTCAGGTTTTTTTTTTATCTCAATTCACTTAAATCTGCCTGAACTTTTACTAATTTAAATATCAGAGTCTCTTGCAGGTACTCTCTACCATTATTCATACAAGAAATTTGAGAGATTCCTCCTTTTCAGTGGACAAATCGGAGATTTCAACTCAAAGAAATCTGAACCTCACATTTAAGCCCACTTAAAATATTTTCTTAAAACATAGTTTTTACCATAATGTAGTAATAACTTTAGCCTATGTTTGGGAGTATTAAAAAAAGAAATAGCATAGAATGGAATGACTAAGTGAATCATGTTTGGAAGAACTTTTAGAAGGAGAAATGGCATGTTTAAGGTGGATTGGTGGAACAATGTTCTATTAAATATTACTTGTCATTCAAAATTAGTATTTTTTGACGAATAAACTACTAAAATAATACCCAAAAAAATTTAGCGTTGAGAAAAACGAACATAAAAGATGCAAAAGATAAAATAATTCCAAAAAGATTTTAAAATTTGACAAAAATACCCAACATAAAAGCATGACATCACATTGAATAGAAAATACTGACCTGATTACCGAAAATGTTGAGTGAGAGAACCCTAAATCCTAATTTTTCAAAATCACGTCCTTTACTTTTTTTTCTTATTACCTTTCTTATCAAACAATCATGGAAGGTTTTCATAATCACCATCACCATCCCAATTCTTTCTCTTATACCATCGCCATCACCAACACCACCACCACCACCGCGGCAACAACAAGTACCTTCAACATCGCACCATGGATGAGCAACAGAATATAGAGCAAGCTTTCTCAGAGGCTCATCAATCACATCCTCTCCTTCTTTCCTTTTCCCACTTTTTTCTGAACTTGTTCTATATACAAGAGATGGTATGCCCTTCTCTTCAACAACTCTTTTTTCGAACGCTACTGACTCATCTTCTTCAACTACAAAATCTACAAAAATTACATCGATAAGAACAACAATAACATTGGCGCTGCTTCCACTTTCACTAACCACAACAATAAGGATTCACCAATCTCATGGAAGACCTTTTCTTGAAGGAGCAAGCAATTATGGATTTCATTGAGCAAGACTGTATTGCAAAGATACCAAAAGGATTTCGGATTGGAAAAAAAGGATTGAAGTCGTTGAAACTCTCATGGTTGATGATGAATGAATGGTTATGAGAATGGTTTTGGATTGGAAGAAAAGGAGGAAACGCTATTAGAGCTCTCTGTCCCATCACTGAAACTTTTTCGATTGATAGATCAATATTTTTCATTCATTATGACATCATGCTTTTATGTTTGGGTATTTTTGTCAAATTTTTAAATCTTTCGGAACATATTTTGGTGCTTTCACTATTTTGTCTTTCACGTTTAATAATCTTTGGAATACCATTTTAGTAGTTTATCTTTTCTTTCCCTCCAATTTAGGAGGATTAAGGAGAGAAAAAAAAAATTCATACATTGTCATTCTTTTTAATCATAAAAATTATTAAACATCCAAACAAAAGAATATCATGTTCCTCATCATTTTATTTTTTTACTCTTCTTTTTTTTTCATTGTGAGTTAACACTAACTGAAATGATTTAAAATTAAAACTTATATTAAATATCATATTTGAAATGATACTAATATTAGATATCATGTTATAAAAAATTAGTGAAATATTACCAGTTGTATACCATTAAATAAACATTGTAATATTATTATTATAATATTGTTATTATAACGTTGTAACAAAAATCTAATTAAAATATATTCAAATAAATTAGATATATTCATTTATACTCTTGTATTTTATTATTTTATTATCAATTTGATAAAAAAATAGATCCAAATCAATTTAACGTAAGATTTTTTTTCAATTATTTATAAAATTTTAATTTTTCTCTCAATCTAAATACCTAAATTTTCAATTTTTAAGTCCATAAAATTATTAATTTTATAATTTTATAATTTTTATTTTAGTTAAATTTTCACAATTTAATTAAAATTATTTGAAATAATTAAAAATAATTTAAATAAATTAAAATGAGACTTAAATATTGAAGTGACAAATTTCACTTTGAATTTTAAATTGAGTTTTATGGTCAAATAAATATGTTAGATGATATTTTATAAAATCCAAAATAAAATAAAATTAAAACCATGCATTAAAAATTCTCTAAGTAACTCTCTCCTTCAAGAACTTTGATAACTAATTCTGAAAGTCGGATCGGATCGGTTGATTCCGGTCAAAAACTAAAAGGTTTTGCACTTCAATCCAACTAAAAAAACCTATTTTAAAAATCTTTTAAAATTGTTGAACCGGTCAAAAATCAGTCGGTCGAATTGAATTGGGATTCGGCCGGTTTTTATGAACCAGCGTCGTTTTTGCGTTTTGTTTAAAAGAGGAGCCAGGTTCTCGTCCTCAGTCACCTGAAGCCCTTGCCCCACTCTCGACTCTCGAGCCCCATTCCTGATTCCTCGGTCTCATCTATACTCTCATTATTTCTCCCCAAAGGACAAACCTAGCCTCCATCGCGCCCCGCCGTTGGTCTCACCGTCGCCGCCTGGTTCGTCGTGGTCGTTCGCCAATCCTCCTGTTTCGTCGTGCTCGAAGGCCCTTCCATTCCCCCAACGCCAGCGTCTCCAGGTCCTGCTCCGCTGTCGTGTTCGTCGCCAGCTCCCCGTCGTCCGTCGCCAGATCGCCAGTGTTCGTCGCCAGCTTCCCGTCGTCTGTGGCTCTCCCTCAAATCTCTCTTGTCACTGCCCTCGCCGAAGGTAATGCTCGGATGCTTCGTCAGTGCTCGGTGCTTTTTCTTGGGTGATTGGCTTTGCTCACTGCTTGATAATAAATTTTAACTCTGTTACTGGCTTGTTCTTGTTTGTTCTGGGTTGATTAACTGTTACTGCCTTGTTCTTGTTTGTTCTGAATTGATTTACTGGCTTGTTCTTGTTTGTTCTGAGTTGATTAACTGTTACTGGCTTACTGATTGATGATAAATTGATACCGATAAATTGTTACTGGTTTGTTCGTGCTTTCATTTATTTTTTGTTGTTAAATTTTGTTAAAGTTTCTTGATGATAAATTTTGTACTCATTGTAATTTAAGTTGGTTCTTAATACTCTTGTTGTATCACATAGCTCACTACTAGTGCCTGCTGTTCATGTTTGTTTTTTAGTTCAGAAATTATCAAATTATATTAATTATTGAATGGCTCTGCTCACTACTGCTATGCTGTGTTGTACTCTAGTTTGTGTCTTCTTCGCTGCTGTGCTGTGTTGTTTGGCTCTCTTGCTGTTCACTGCAGAGCTTTTTTGTGTTTAATTAAGTTAATTAAACCTATGCTTTGGGCTTAATTGTGCCTAGATTGTTAAGTTATCAGCATATGTTCTGCTGTGCTGTTGTTGTGTTGATGTTTTGTGTTTTGTGATTTCTTTGAGTAGTGATGTGCTGCTGGAAACTGAATTGCTGCTGTTTTGTGTGTGTTTGTGTTTCTTTTACTGTTTTGTGATTTAATTATGCTTAGATGGTGACTATCTTCATGATTATTTATTTCAGTTATGTAGGATTTTGTGATTTCTTTGCATAGTGATGTGCTGCTGGAGATTGAATTGCTGCTGTTTTGTGACTTAGTTATGCCTAGATGGTGACTGTCTTCAAGATTTATTGATTTCAGTTATGTAGGATTTTGTGTTTTTTTGCATAGTGATGTGCTGCTAGAGACTGGATTGCTGCTGTTTTGTGTTTGTGTTTGTGTTTTACTGTTTTTGTGACTTAGTTATGCTTACATTGGTGACTGTTTTCATGATTTATTGATTTTAGTTATATAGTGTTTTGTGATTTCTTTGCGTAGTGATTTTAGAAAATTATTTTGTCTAACGATTTTCTTTAAAAAATGGGAAAATATATACTGAATTTTTTTCTCCGATTTTTTTATAGTACTCTCTAAGTTACTTTTGAAATATTTTAACTAAAAATTAGACTAAATAGTAAATACATAATAATTTACAACTAATAGAAATATGATATATCAACTTGAGCCAAAATATTATTTTTTTAAAGAACTATTTTTAAAAAAGAAAAATAGAAAAACTTTACTTACACCATGGCTGAAAAGTGGCATCTTGTGTGCCAGTCCAAGACCTCCCTAGAAGAGACGAGAAAACAGTGACAAAAGAAGATACTCGGCTCGCAGGCCCTTCTCCTTCTCCCACTGTTGGTCGCGGCGGCGCTCTCTTCCTCCTCTGTTGCCATTTATGACGACTCGAATAGCGCCTGGTGTTGGCGCCAACTTGCTTGGCCAACACTCTGCCGAGAGGAATCAGGACGCCACCGCCTATGTCGGCAATCTGGACCCCCAAGTTCCTGAGGAGTTGCTCTGGGAGCTTTTCGTTCAGGCTGGCCCTGTCGGTTCGTCTCTCTCTCTCTCTCTCTCTCTCTCTCTCTCTCCAAATCTGCTGTTGTTTTCATTAGGGTTTGATATCATTCTTGCGCCTTTTCAGTTAATGTCTATGTTCCCAAGGACAGAGTCACTAACCAGCACCAGGGATATGGATTTGTTGAATTCCGTAGTGAAGAAGATGCTGACTATGTAAGTCACTACTACTACTATTATTGTTATTCAGTTGAGTGTTATGCTTTGTTCTATTTCTCTATAGGTCATAGTTGTATCAGCTGCTCATTGAATTTCTTTTCCATCGCAGGCCATCAAGGTGCTTAATATGATTAAACTTTACGGCAAGCCAATTCGTGTAAATAAGGTCTGCGGTTTTTATTATTATGACTCTCTTTGTGCGTTGGTATTTAAGTATGAAACCTTGAGTGTATGTAGAATTTTAAGGTCAAGCATTGCAAATGCCAAGAAAAGAAGCAAAATAGCTGTGAGAAAGTATAGGGAACAACTTGTAGTTGGCCAACATTAGCTGATCTTTCTTTTTTAATTCTAAAAATTCTCATTCTGTGGAGGATTTGAGGTTTAGGTTTTATAATTTAGTGTTAAGGATTTAGAAACAGTTGGCAGATGTTGGCCAAAAAAAGTTTTTAACCCGTCGAAGGTGGTTTAGTTATGGGAGGAAATGACCAAGTAGATTCTCTAGTGTGAGAAACATGAACCTGTTAGATGCTGATGTGGTTGATAAGGGTAGAGGAAGGTTAAATATAGAGGAAACCATTAGAAGTATCTTTTGTTCAATGATTTTGCTAAAATATATTCTTTGTGTGATGGCATTGTTTTATCCATACAGCCAACCCACCTTAACTTGTGCTAGTGGTATGAGATCTGATTGTTTTCCTCTTTAGACTTTAGAGGTGCCATTCCATGTGTTGGTCCATGAAACCATCACATTTGTCTGGCAGAGTTGAGTAGCGAATGTGTTTGGTTAGTGGATTGCCTTGATTCTTACAAAACTTTAAATGTTTACTTTTGGAATTAAGTGATTTGAACGTTAAACAGTAGAGTATGGAGACAATATAGGAAAAAATTATTGATCTAAAACTCAAGCCTAGACTTCATTGAGACACAATGAAATACTTGCTAGTGCATACAATAGCACCATAGCACCTTAAAAGCTCTTGCCATTCACAAGCACTATACACTTGAAGTTCATTTTTTTGGTCACACATTTCTCAATTCACCTTGCACATGCCAACTTAACATGATACACACTTCCCTCACAGCTGCTCACTTCACAGTTCACTCCTTATTGTTTACATATCAGTTCTATGCAAAATATTAACCTAAATAATTTTTCCCAACTCATCTCTCTTTGCAAGATGTTAGTATGTCACTTTTTTTCCTCCGCATGGAATAAGTCTTTCATATTTACATTAGTTTGTATGAACATTCGTGTTTTCCGTATATACCCTGCTGTGTTTCTACTATCTCATGTCAATGTCCTCACCATATGATTAAAGAGTATTGATTATTTTATGTTATTTATTTAAATTTTTAAGGCAACCCAAGATAAAAAGAGCTTGGATGTGGGGGCAAACCTTTTCATTGGCAACCTTGATCCTGTAAGTTACCAAGTTATGCAAGTGCTCAACAAGTTCACGTATGTTGAACATTGAAATCTAACATAATTGTTCCTGATGTTACTACAGGATGTAGATGAGAAGCTCTTGTATGATACTTTCAGTGCATTTGGAGTTATTGTTACTAATCCAAAGGTTATTTTCTTCTAATATCTTTCATTACTTCTAGAAGCATCATGATTGTATAGCTTAATTAACAGCTTCCTGCAAGTAGCAGTTGCTAAATACTTTTCATTTTCCCCTTATCTGCATTTCTCAGTAGAACAACCAGATATTATTGTTTTATCCTCTGATCACTGGTCCATTCATTTTTGAGCACTTAGCAGTTAGCTGTATACTCCTAAAATGTTTGTGGTCTTACGAAATGAGTTTGATGCTGTTCTAATGTATCCTCCAAGAGAAAAGTTTTCTAATTATTTTTCCCTTAAACGGGTTGGGTGGATCCATAAAGTGGAATTTTGGTTTAGCACTTTATTTGATTGGTTGAGTGTTTGATGCCGGTTGAAACTATTGACAATTTTGATTCTTTGATAATTGTCTTAGTAGTCTCCTGTAGTTAAATATATGCTGTCAAGTAAACAATAATTCTAAATCCTCCTAAGTTACCCTTCTAATAATGCTTCAAATTACTAAATAAAAAAATTTTCTTGAATGCTTATGTTCCCAAGGTATTGATTGCTTATACATTTTTTCATGTAATATTTTCCTTTTAAGTACTTAGATGATTATTAGGAGGATATAGCAAAATCTAAATCAAATTATACTTCCTTGCCCATCTCGACTCTGCATCGTACAGGGATTGATTTCCCTGAAAATTATGCACATGATCTGATGTTCAGGCCCCTTTATACAGATTATGAGAGATCCTGATACCGGAAATTCCCGTGGTTTTGGCTTCATTAGCTATGATTCATTTGAGGCATCTGATTCAGCTATTGAGGTATGCCAGTACATTTGAAATTTCGGATCATTTTTAGGAATGTAGGTGACGACTTTCCTCCATTACGCTTGCAATTTCAGCCTTGTTTTTATGCTTTGGATAGCAACAGCTGCAAATACTCTAGACAATGTCCAAAGAATACTTGTACTTGTTTGTTCCCCTTTTAAAATAAAACGTGTTTTGATTTTGTTGTCATTTCTGAATCAAAATCATTCTTAATTATAAAATATGATCTTGAGGAAGCATTCCTATATCACTAACAATGATATTATTTTACACTCCATAGGCAATGAATGGGCAATATCTTTGCAATCGCCAAATTACAGTGTCATATGCTTACAAAAAAGACACTAAAGGAGAACGGCATGGCACGCCAGCAGGTCAGCCCCTTTTTGTTTTTGGCAACTATCTATTTTTCTGTAATTAAGTTACGCCTTTTGTCACAATACCATATGCTTATGTTTTATATTTGATGCAGAAAGAGTTTTGGCTGCAAGCAATCCCACTGCACAGAAGAGTAGGCCTCATACGAGATTCGCCAGTGCACCTCCAACACTCGCCAATGTTGCTCAGGCTAATGGTACCGTTGCTGTTCCAGTGCCTCCTCACCCCTTTGCTAATGGAGTTGCTCCACCTCCCATTCCTGCCCTCCGACCACCACCACCCCCACCTCAGGCAGCAGCATTTCAGCCAATGCCAGGAGCTGGGCAACCAGCATGGCATCAACAGCAGCCTGGACTCCCACCTGGAATGCCCCCACCTCAGGTCCAGCAGTTCCGGCCACCTCCATCTGGTATGCCAATGCCGCCACCTCCACAAGCTGTT
>NC_029780.3:21311898-21316056 GCF_000817695.3 Arachis duranensis | reverse complement strand
GAATGGTAAGCCAACCACCTGTTTGGCGACCACAACCACCGCCACCGCAGCAACAGGGTGGACGACCTATGGCATATCCTCAACCCTCAATGCCTCCACCTTCCTATAGCCAGATGCCACCACCTCAATGAAGGAATTCAAACCCTTTTGGAAGGATCCAGGGTCCTATTATATTGAATTTCGCCACTGATTTTTAGCGTTATGTTTCTTAATTAATGTGGTATTAGATACAGTTGTTATCGGCATCCTTGACACTAGGACAGTTAACAATATAATTAAGAGTCCAAAGGAGAGATGCTCAACTCTTTAGCCTTGGGTTTGATATTGTTTTTAAGTAACTAATTTTCCAGAGTTCTTTCAAGCAATGGTGAATTGTAAAGGTGAATGAAAAATAGGAAGGAAATATCTGGCCTGTTTTATTTCTGCGATGGACTAAGCCTCCCCTAACAAAAGAACAAGTGACAATGAGGCCTTGATCTTTGCATTGTGAGATGCATTAGGTCTTCTGAGTCTGATTGTGAAGTCCGTTAAGAGCAAGCAGAGTGAGTTTTTGTCACGTGAACCCTGTGAGGTTCGTGTGATGTGCGAATTTATAATTGTCAAAACTGAACTGGTAATTGAGTTGGTCATGAAAGGGTCCTTAATGATTCTCTTTTTAATGCCTTTGATGTTCCTCTCTAGCTAATATTAAAAGGGATTTGCATCCATTGTTACATAATATACCGATTTAGGTCTTAGCTAACTCTTTCATATTTATTTGTGGATTTCGTATCCTCATCTTTATGCTTTCTCCTCAATGAAATTTCTTTTTCTAATACAAAAAGTATTTATTTAATTTTTTTCACAATCTCATAGCCAAATATTACATTCAAAAGAGTTGAAGGATGAATTCCAACTGGTTATTGTTTTTGTTTTTTTTTTTTTGGTCGATGATGTCAGAAACAGGGATACGTTACTTTGCTTTGATGCTTTAGCCAAACAAAAATTTCTTTGATAAACTGT
Source organism: Arachis duranensis (assembly GCF_000817695.3). NCBI lineage: Eukaryota > Viridiplantae > Streptophyta > Magnoliopsida > Fabales > Fabaceae > Arachis > Arachis duranensis. The sequence goes on along the minus strand of NC_029780.3, from coordinate 21,315,054 downwards.
GGACTAAAATTACCCATGGGTGTGTATAACATCTTCTGGCAGTGTTGTTTTCACCTTAATGTGTTGGTCTTTCTTAGTTTCTTTCTCTCCAATTTTATGTTTTGCCATTAATAGTTTGATGGAGATTATCAAATTCTGACGTGATGGTTATAAATTTAGGTACCAACAATGGCTATTGAAAGAGTTTACATTGCAAACAATACATCACTTATACAAGATGAAGTTCTATCCCATAGATTAGGCCTCATACCAATCATTGCTGATCCCAGGCTATTTGAATATCCAGGTCTAATTTCTATGTTGTCACCTAATTTGTTTCTGATTATGTAAATATCTTTCTTGTGTGATAGATAAAATTCTATATAGGTTGTTTTGCCGTTTGTGTAGATCTCGTAATATGGCAGACTTGAATTTGTCTCCTTTTTTTTGTTTGTGAATAGATAATGCTGGGGATGATAGGAATGAAAAGAATACCATTGTCTTCAAACTACATGTTGCTTGCCATAAAGGACAGCCACGTATGACCGGTAAATGAGTCTGGCTCTTGCTTGATATTGAAATGTTGCATTTAATTTTATTTGGCTATTTTAACTTTAATCATATTAGCAATCTTTTTTGTTTGATGATGTTGCAAAATGCAGTGAGATCAGATGAACTAAAGTGGTTACCTAATGGGAGTGAGCTAATAGCTGAAGATGCCAAACCAAGTGCAAGTTCAAAACCAAAGACATTTACATCCTTTACTTGCAGTCAAGAATCGATTCCCGAAATTTCCAGCAATCCAATTGGTCCCAAATATTTGGATATTATATTAGCTAAACTTGGACCTGGTCAGGTAAAAATTCTATCTACCTCACTATTTAGGGTAACATACATTTCAATTGAGTGCTTGGTGATAAATAAACTGGAAAAAGGAATTTATCTGTAGCTCTTCATAGAGATTGGGTGAGTTTTGCATGTTATATATACTGCGTGCTATTTGTGTGTGCTGATGTAGTAGCACTATGTGCTTTTCAATTGGAAACTTATCGAGCATAGTGCTTGAATAAGCAGATTTGAATTGGAAACTATCAGGTCTCTCTCCCCCTTTCTTTCCGAGAAAGACTAAAACTAGCAGTATTTCTAACCTAATATTTGGTTTACTGTATATGTGTTTTAATAGGAAATTGAACTTGAAGCTCATGCAGTTAAAGGTGTTGGTAGAACACATGCAAAATGGTCACCAGTTTCCACTGCTTGGTATCGGATGCTTCCGGAGGTAAGGGAATATAAGATATCAGTGTTGCTCAAATTTACTCACTACCAGAACTTACAGAAACTTGGCCTCTGTATGTTTGACTTATATAGGTTGTCCTCTTGGAGAACATTGAGGATGATCTGGCCGTCAAACTACAAGAAAAATGTCCAGTTGGATTATTTGACATTGAAGATATTGGGGAAGGTATTTTTGTTTTTAGATCCATGCTTCTTGCATCAGATATATCTTTCAATTGTTGACCACATTTTCTCTGGAAATTGCCATTGCTTTTGCATCAATGCCTTTTCCGTATTGTATACAACGTTCTGTAAATTACGCAAATGATGTAAAGTTTTCCTGTTGTGTAATAACTAGATACTGAGTTAATGTTGGACAGGCAAAAAAAGGGCCACGGTAGCCAGACCACGAGATTGCACTCTGTGTAAGGAATGCATTAGAGAGGGAAAAGAATGGGAAGATCGTATATCATTACGTCGTGTTAAAGATCACTTCATTTGTAAGTACTATGGTTCCTTCAAATTGTCTAAAGCTGTCTAATTTTCTTTTCTTTTTTGTATTAAAAATACTAAAGCACATGTAGGGCAGTGAGAGACAATTCCAAATAACAACGAGTAAACTAAAGAGAATATAGTACTGTGTAAACCAAAAACATAATGTGTAGTGCAAAAAACATAATGCACCATATTTGACCTCTCTCTCTCTCTCTGGCCTTATTTTACTTTCTCTCTCTCTCTCTGGCCTTATTTTACTTATGTTTAACTCAATATCTATTTTTCAAAGTAATCTTGTGTAATTTTTTCTGATAGGGATTATTGTTTTGATAGGTTCCCAAAATTACTTGCATATCTTTTACTTTTTTCTTCTTCACCCTTGTAGTTACTATTGAATCGACTGGAGCATTGCCCCCTGAAGTGCTATTCACTGAAGCTGTGAAGATTCTGGAAGACAAGTGTGAACGAGTAATTACTGAACTTTCTTGATTTTCTGTGGTATCTTGCAACGAAAGCAATGGTAAAAATGTAGTAGTGCATGATTACACATGGTTTGTATTGTTATTATCTTTATCTAATCCTCTAAGAATATATATTTTTTCTTTTGATATAAAAGCTCTCTTTTCTTGTAGTGAATCCCAACCCTTTTTAGCAAATAGGAAATCTGATTGGAGATTTTATACCAAAAAACATTCCTCGTTTAATGGTATATATACCATCTAATTAAAGGCTGAAATTGTTCCCAAGGTGGAATACTTGATTTAATTTATACCTCTGAAGTCAAACAAAAAGATGATTACAAAATGGAAAAAGAACTTTTCCTCTTCTCGAAACTAATTTATCCCCTATCAACCCAAACCAAAAAAAACTTACATATAATAAATGATTATTGTACAGCAATTGAGCAACGCATTTTAAGTTAGTTAGTTACCCACAACCAAAAGGTTTAGGAACCCGAAAGGAAGAAAGCCAAGTAGCACCACAGGCAGTAACATGAAACCATGCTAGTTTTTATATCCCATGTAGTATTGTCCGCCCCCATACAATTGTAGATTTAGACAAATTATTTTAGTATTGACACATGGTTGTATAAGTTTAAGATTACTTCAAAAGGATTAGAGTTTAAAAATGAGATCCCGTCACACTCCGAACACAACTACACTCAACTGAACTAAAAAACTAATATGAATGATGCAGAGAACCACAAATATTAGTGCTGTTAGGGTGCATTTGGAACAGAGATTGAGATTCAGAAATAGAGACCGAACTTAGTTTAAGTATTGTGTTCGGCATAAAATATACTAGATTGAGTTACGTATTGTGTTTGGTTTAAGATAGAAACTGAAATTAAATTATTCAAGTTACATTAATACTCCTATTATATTTTAGTTAAACAAAAACCCCTAG
>NC_029780.3:21295408-21311848 GCF_000817695.3 Arachis duranensis | reverse complement strand
GCCACAGGCAGCAAAAGACAAACCCCATTGAGCAAAGCCCACACGTGTTTTCTTGTGTGCCTTGCTTTTTAATCGTAGCGCCATGAACCATCTCCCAGAATTGTGAGTTCGGTGCCTCCTCTTCCCACGAAGTTAGAGCACGCCACCGCGAAGGTGACAGCGATTTCGGCGGCGCTTCTGGGTACCATATTGCTGTACCATATTGCTGGTCACCGCTGTGAAGTTAGTGGGTGTTTGCCTCTGAATCTTTCTCTGTCTCTTTCTTTGATTTACTGTTTGAGAAATTGAACCACAATGGAGATTGAAAAAGAAGACAATGTTTTATCCTAAAAATTTCATTAAACAAGGGTAATGTTGAAATATTATAAATAGGGTAAAGTACTAAATTGGTCCCCTATGTTTGGGCGTATTTCTATTTTGGTACTTAAGGTTTAAAGTGTCATATTTGAATCCAAAAAAGTTTCAATTAGCTTCAATTTAGTCCCACCGGAGGTCAAAGATAAATAATTAGCGAAATTTTCTATATGACAATAGTATAAGAATAAGGTCGATAATCTAGAGAATAAGTACAAGCTCTAGAGACACAAAATCAACGTAGATGTATCAATACATTTATTTATCATTTTTCTTATAATTAAAATAAAATATTTTCTATAAAACTAAAAAAAATGTTAAATACATGTATTGCTGCATCTACGATTGATTTTGTGCCTCTGGAGCTTGTACTTACTCTCTAAATTATCGATTTTGTTCTTATACTGCTGTCATGTAGGATATTTCGTTAATTGTTTATCTTTGACTTCACGGTGGGACTAAATTGAAACTAACTAAATAAAACTTTTTTGGATTCAAATAGGACACTTTAAACCTGAAGGACCAAAATAGGATTACGCCCAAACGTAGGGGACTAATTTAGTACTTTATCCTTATAAATATAACGAGGGTGCTTTAGGCAGAAAGACTTATGTAAATTTTAGTCTATGTTTTTAAAATTTTTAGTCTCCTGAGTTCCTATTTTCTGGAGATACTAAACAAACTGAAATTATGAAAATAGAGATTAAAATTTTAATATCAGTTTCTTATCACCAAACACAATATTAAATCCTAACCCTTCAATTTCAGTTCCAATCTCCACTACCAAATACAACTTTAATGTCATTATAACTATTTCTAAGTATGGGATAAAACTACAAAGCAAACAACAAAAATCAATTATAGCAAAACATTATAGTATATGATCTACCACATTATGAAGGTAACAAAAAAAATTTGCTCACAAAAAATAACGATTATATTTCAAAATAATTAAATTAAGGGTAATGCTACTATGCTGAAAGCAAATTTTTTCAGCATATGAGGAACTGATGTATTGTAATTGGATGACTGACGCGTATAAATACTGTGGTTATACACACAGACAATTTCTGTCACATAGTCAGAAGAGAGTATAAAAATGATTAGGTAAAATAGATTAATGTTGCCATAATACTTTGATTATATTTATTAGACTTTTTGATGGGCTAGTCAAATTATTTTTATGTGTGGGCTAAGTTTTTAATGTTAATTTATAAAAAAATTTATTGAATTTATATTTTTATGATAATATAAAAACTAATTGCTTAAAAGATAATTGTATTTGCAATACATAAATAATGTGTAATGATAAAAGAAATTTTTATATTACAAATAAAGAAACGTAAGATTAATTTATTGTTGAATACTTCATTATTTATAAAGCAATGATATTTTTTTCCAAAAAAAATTAATGATAAGGAATTTAAATAGGTATTTAAAATAAATTTTTAAATGTATTTTATTTTATTATCTTTATTTATTATTTATGACACCAAAAATATATATTTTTAAAGTAAGTTATCATTATAAAAAATTTAAACAGGTATTCATATAATTTAAATTTAAATCTCACTTTTTTCATATATTTCTTTCTTTACGTGTTGATTTTTAAATTTTATATAAATTTACGTGCAAATATATTGGATCTTTGGAGATATATTGACAATATAAAATATTTTATACTATCGTGTAATGATATTTATTTTTTTATGACTATTCACATAATCAATACAAAATATAGTTATTTTTACTATATGATCTTACGTAATTAAAGGTACAAAAAAATTATTTTACATTGACAATGTATCAAATTAAATTATAAAAATATTCGTAAAAAATTCTTGATTAATTAAATATCATATTTTAAAACTTTTTTCTCCATGATTTATGAATTAAACATTGTAAAAAATTTTTTACCCAGTCACTAAAATTAATTTTAAATACCTGTTTAAATTTTTTATAATGGACTTACTTTAAAAATATATTTTTTGGTGTCGTAAATAATAAATAAAAAATAATATAATAAAATAAAATACATTTTAAAATTATTTTAAATACCTATTTAAATTCCTTATCATAACTTTCTTTAAAAAAATATATATCCTTACTTTATAAATAATAAATTATTCGACAACAAATTAATCTCACATTTTATTGTTTATAATATAAAAGCTTATATCATTGTACTTTATTTATATGTTATAAATACAAGGTTATTTTTAAAGAAATCAATTTTTGTATTGTCATAAAAATGTCAATCGAATAAGTTTTTTTTATAAACTCATATTGAAAACTTAGCCCACACTTAAAAAAATAATTTGGCTAGCTCATCAAAAAATTCAATAAACATAATCACAAACATTAAGACAATATTAATATATTCTATCTAATTATTCTCCTACATCCTTCTGACTGTGTGATAGAAATTATGTGTGTGTGATTATAGTACTTATATGCGTCACTCATTTAATGACAACACATCAGTTATGCACATACCGAAAAAATTTTGCTTTCAGCACCATAGCATTACCCTTAAAATAATAGAAGGTGCCCTCTATGATTAAAAGTAAGTTCATAAAGAAGTATAGAAAATCCTGTGTTTTAGGTGCGGTATCGACACGTGCATATGTTGTGTCTTTAAAAGGAGCAGGTTCACTGGGAGTTGTAATTGACAGCCGAACATTCGAATCAATTTCTCTTTGCAACGGGTTGAATTAAAGTTGGTGTCATTTTGTTTAGGTTATTGGACTAAACCTTCTCGGTGTTTGGACATCTATAACAATATATAATGCCAATACTGAGTTTTTGGTGTTCAACTTTATGTTCCAATATCACCCTTAGGCTCTGTTTGGTTTGTGTATGTACTAAGACATAGACATTAAGATATAGACACTTGAGACATTCGTGTTTATGTATGATGTTTGGATATAATGAACATGACATTGGTGTAGTGTCTAATATTATGTTTGGTTAATAAAACACAAGAACACTACATAATTAGAATGACTATTTTGCCCTCCTAATTTAAATTAAAAATTCAATAGTTAAAAAAAACAACCCAGAGAGGCAGAGCCCCAAATTGATTCCAGGGTTTCTACTTTCTCCCTTTAACCTCAAGCCCCCAGAAATCTCCCTCTTGTGCGATCTCCTTCTTCGCGGTGCTCCTCCGTCGTGTGCGATCCCCTTCTTCTTCTTCTTCTTCTTCTTAATTGTTAGTCTTAATTGTTGCGAGTGTGTTTGATAGGTTCAGTTTAACAAAGAGAAAGAGGAAGGCATGCCTCATCGATGGAAAGCCCGTGTGTTGCTTATACTATATTTTTAAGAGTTAGGATTTTGCAATTTAAGGATTAAGGTTTACCGCATTTTGGGAATACGGTGCTTAAAATAGTAGTAATTAAAAAAAATTTACTTATCAAACTTTACAATTTAGTGGATACTTTAGTCGATACTTTTGATATATTTAGAATTTTATGGTGATCAATTGTTGTGATGATAGTTCGTTGGGCTTAACTTGGTAAGTGCTTCATAGGATGGAATATTTCTTCTTCTTGTTCATCTTTCCCCCCTTTTTTTCTGCTACAATGTAATCAATGCAGAAATAACACTTGAACGACAGCATGTACAAGTTATTCATAAATTCGTTTATCTTGGTGAAACAACCACACATGAAAGTTAGGGTTTGCTTTGCGTGTGTACTGTGTTCAACCAATTGATGGCTTCAACATCTGTCCACTTGTTTGTGTTGTTGTTTTTCTTATTTTCATATGGCGAAGAGCAATTAACTACAGTTGTTGGCCTAATTTGCATCAATACTCAGTATTGCAATTCTTAATGCTTTGCAATTACAAATATCCATATTTTAATTTTGATCTAAATATATTTAAGTATTTAGCTTATAATGCTGAGTAGATTGAAGTGTATAGGTGACATCTTGAAAGATGCATTATATATTGATATTAGGCTTCATGTTGTTGATGCTTTTTATTATTTATTATTGTCGAAAATGTTGATGAAATCCATATTTATAATCCATCCATTTACCAGTGAATTCATGCTAATACTTTGAGAATAGAAATTGGTGTTTGAGCTATATGCTTTTTTGTGGTAATGCATTTAGCTTAAGCTGTCTCTTATTTCAAATTTTGAATGTGTTTATTGAATTTCTTTTTGCTGAGAATGTTTGTGCCTGCTATGAAAGGATCAGGCAGTTATGAACAGCAGCAAAAATGGTTGGCTTTGGCTTATAAGATGCAAATAATTGGTTGCTATGCACAAACAGAAATTGGTCATGGATCAAATGTTGAACAGCTTGAGACAACTGCAACTTTGGAACAAATATTACTTTTGAAAGTTGTAATTTTTTTCAATTATGTGGCACTGTATTTGTACAATGAACACCTGAGAAACAATAGCATAAGAGTTCTATTGGTATAGTTTTAGGATTCAACACAATTGTATGATTGAAAATTATATGAATTGAAAATTGAATGAAAAGTGGTTTCTTTGAAATTTAATTTGGCCTGTTGTTTGCTTTCAGCAATGAGTATTTAAAGTATATTTTGTTTGCATTGCACTAATATGTAACTGGAGAATTTGAAACTCAAGCTGTAAATATCGTGTATAAAATCAATACAGGAAGTGCAGTATTTTAGGATCTAAAAATTGATTCAAATTTTGCAGAAGTGCACAACTTTGTTGTGCAAAAGTAAACTGCACAATTAAAATTCAACTGTACCTACGTGCAGAAAATTAACAAACAGAATGCATAAATTAATTTCAAATATGCAGAAGTAAATAACTTTAAGGACAAAATTACACAATACATTCGAAAATCGACAACAGAATTACAGAATTTGATTGCAATAATGTATAATTGCACAATATAAAATGTAAATTTGTATAATATAATTAATAAACACCTGAGGCATAACTTAGGTGCATAAACCAAAATATCAACACATATTGTTGCAGATTACAAATAAAAGTCAGTTCATGCATAAATTAGGTGCATATATATAGCTATTGCACTTTAATAATACAACAATTACCTAAACCCTGTTCAATTATAGCAAAGTACCCATAGTATTTAGCAATAGACCTTAATAAGATAACAACTAATTAAACCAACAACACTAATAATAGCTAAAAGTTTTCCATTATTTCTCGTACGAATGCTGCCTTTTCCTCGTCCAAACTACAAAAGGTTGCCTTCAATTCCAGATTTTGCACAAATTTTTTTGCAACTTGCACAATCTCCATTGTGTCAAAGTCAAGACTCTTTAAAGTTTTGCCCAGATTCACTTGGTCATTTACCCCGCTCATTGCATTTGCTAATACTTGCACATGCTTTCTTTGATCTTCTACTGCGGACTTAAAAGTTTCAGCCAAGTTTGATAGGATTACAGCATCATTGGTTTTCTTAGTTGCAGATTGATGTCCTTGATTTCTCTCACTTGATGAAGCAAAAGAAGTCGAGAAGGTGTTGTGTAATTCACTCTCAGCAGCCCCTAAATCCTCCATGTCAATATCCTCGCTGCCTAATCCCAAGCCACCAACTGTGGCCGCAGCAAATGTAGATCCCGGAGTAACATCTTCTTCAGCATCTTTGCCACTGCATGCTTCAACACTGGTAGCTCTATCCTTACCAAAAATATTGCCAAGACATTCAAACAAGGGAAATGGCTTGCCGGGAGTGTAGAGTGTGACGTTGCGACCCTATACCATAAACCAAAGTCGACATTAATAAACATAGCAAAAATGAAATTCACATTTCTAAGTTTAAAAATCTTGCAAGAGGAGTGATTAAAAACGAAAAACATACGTTTTCCCAAGCTTCCAATACTTGCTTGCTATCGACTTCAACACACATTTTTTTCGAATTCCATCCAAAGCCGCTACAACCCAACATCTCAGCCACATACATATATTTTTCTTTTAGTCGCTTGTGTTTATTTCTGATGTGCTTCACAGTAAGTACAAGAAGCTCTCACATGGACTCAAATTCATAATTTTGAAACATCAAACTGATTCAAATTGAACCATAATATTACATTATCTTTTTATTTGTTACCATCACTTATAATTTATTTTATTGACCAAATCAAAGAAAACAAGATAACCCAACATAATACTCCAGCTAAACTCTAAACATAATACTCCAACTGAACCCCATTAAAAATACATATCCAAAACAGAAGATTACCCAACACATAAGTGTTCAAAAAAATGTATATCCAATACAACAACATACAAATACAATATACAAACAAACAAGAAGATTACGATTATTTCAAACCTTGAGCTGAGCTTTCTAGCACAGATGAAGGAGAAAGATTGTGATAGAACAATAAAAAGCTTCAGAACATTGAACAACACACACAAGTGAAGAAGATTTACAAAGCTGCAAAAGTGAGAAAACAAAGGAGAAGAGATTAGAACTAGTTAGGGTTTGTGAAAAGGAGAAGGAGATTATCATAGAATAACAACAAGTTTCACAAAATCAACTAACGCATACATACGATGGAGAATACACAAAGATTCAGAAAACAAATGACAAGGGCTGAGAATTGATTAGGGTTTGTAAATAGAGAAGGAGATATTTGTAATTTTGAAAAATTGATGAGGATAAAATGGTCCAAAAATAAAATTTTAGATCTGTGTCCAAGGCTTTGTTCTGTGTCTCACCATTTTATTGAGACACTAAAAATATGTATACTGTGTATGTTTATGGGTATGCGTGTATCTCTAATTTTTGTGTCTCACTAACCAAACACCATCACGTTCTACCGTGTCTATGTCTTGCCCAGACAGACACACTAACCAAACGCAGTGTTAGTGATAGAAGTTTTCGTACATGCATGCGTCAGTTTTTAAATAAAAAAACTTCCACCATTAACAACACATATTTTTCTATCTCATTTTCATTCTGTGTTTTCATTATTAACCGTAGAAACGTGTAACCTCTTTTTCAATTCTTCATTTCAATAATTTATCCTTTTTCAATTTTTCTTAATTCTCTTCTCCATTATGAATGTGCTTCTCTAGATGAGTTTTTGTGGTTTTCTGAACTAAATAACGACGATGCCAAATATTTATTAATTAATTTTTTTAAATACCCTAATAACACAATAAACATCTAAATTTTCTATTATATATTTTTTAACATTTTAACTTTCACGATATTATACAGCCTAATTTAGATAGCCAAAACACAGTAAAATAAGTAACAAGAAGATATAAAATTCTACTTTTTGTTATGTGGTACAAAGATAATATAATAATATAATAAACTATAAAAAAATAAAATAAAATAAATAAAAATAAAAAGATATAAAATTTTACTTTTTGTTCTGTGGTATAAAAATAAAATAATAATATAATAAACTGTAATATTCTAGTACAAAAGAACATATAAAGAGTCTTCTATCTTTTTATTTTAATTTTGTTATAAATACTAATATCATTTACTTTTAATTTTTAACTTTCAAGATAAATGCAAAGATGTGACCTTTTATGCATTAGATAATTTAAAAAATTTATTATAGAAGAAGTTAAGAATATGAATGAGTGAGAGACAGAGAGAATTTTTTAACATATTAAATTTGAGTTATATCAAGTGATGATTAATAAACAAATTAAAACTCTAAATTCAAAAAATATCTCTCTTTTTACAGAGTTTCACTTTAAGTAATTATTTGTTTATAGATAGTATTTAAGTGACAAGCAAAATAATAAGAATGTTTGTATTAGATTATGAAAACTAATGTCATCCTTATAGTAGGATCGCATTATTTCAAAATATGCAAAATAAAATAATAAAATATAGTTTAATTAATTTACCCAATAAAACAAACGTAAAACTTATATAAAAGTAGTCAAATATAAGAAACAATAACAGTCTTTTATTCTAAGGATCTATATTAAATTGCAACTTAAATTTATAATTATTAGTTAAAAACTTACAATAATGTAATATTTTTATTAAATTAGTTAAAAATAATATATTTTGATATTATTTTTATGGATTATTGACATCAAATTTTATAATTTGAGCAAAAATTTTGAATGCTTTATGTGGTACATCTTTTTTAATAGAGTAATAAGACAACTTAAAATGCACATCAAGAAAAAACTATTATTTTTATATATCTAGATATTCAAAAGACACAAAAACCAATTCTTTTAATAACACTTCAACGACTCATAAAAGTTAACACAATAAATAATTATAGATCAAAGAGATCGACAAAATTGAAAGTTGCGATAATGGTACTTGATGATCATTATTTACGATCGGGTGAAGAAAAGGTGGGAGGAGAAGAAGAAAATGAGAAGGAGAACAAGGCAATAATAGTGTGTGATAGAAAATAATAGTAAGAGAAAACAATAGTGTGTGATACAATAAGAAGATATAATAAAAGTATAAATTAATAATTAAAAAAGTAATAAAATTAAAGATAATTTAATAAATTGAAAATAAAATTTAAAAATAAAATATTTTTTATCTCTTAGAATTATAAATATAAAATTAAAAAAAATTAATTCTTCCCTATAATAAGGAATCAATTTAATTGAATAATCTTGAAGCGTTTATATAATTATTTTTAGGAAAAGTCTAGGGGACCAGCAGTTTTGTTGAATTTTGGCCAGCATGTAACCAGCAGAGGAAGGTGAGCCATTGGATGAAATCTCACACCAATCTCACACCATCAAATCATCATTGATGGCTAATTGATGGCTAACAATCACAAAAATTGCTGGCCCCCTAGCATTACTCTAATTTTTATGGTCAATAAATCTGACAGTTTTTTCAAGACTCAAAAAGTTATTGATAAGGAGATATATGATGAATTACGAAAATTTTTCTTAGGTACATAATTTTTATATTCTTCTATTTTGTTTATTAATTATTCTTATAGTTTGATATTTAAAAACGAAAAAAATAAGCATTTTTATTTCTTCTGTTTTTTTATTATTTATAGGAAAATGAAGGCCTCTTTAGATTTAGATCCATATTTTGGCCTATCAATTAAAAAAGATGAAGACAAATATAAATATCTATGAAATTTAAATAAAAAAATCTTTTGTAAATAACTCATATGTATTTTGATTTATATATAATCTTTTTGAATCAGGATAATATTATTATCATTATTTGTTGAACTATGTTTTTTCTTATATATATATTATATATATTTATTTTGTGCTTTTATAATTTAACATTTTAAAGATTTTTTTATAATAATTCTAATTTTAACAAAATATAATATAAATAAAGCTATGTTAATATTAGAATAATAAAAAATACTTATTTAATAAATTTTAAAAATAAATAATATATTAACAAAAAAATAAAAATAATTTTTTAAAAAATAATAAAAAAGCGGCTGAAGACGCACGATAGTAAATTTTGAACCTAAGACCAAGAGTTTGTGAAAAATTTACAACAAAAATAATAATCAATTAAACAATTTATACCAAACAAAATAAATTGTCAAAGTTTTAGTTTTATAAAATATTTAGGGGGTTACAGCTAGGGATGGCAGTGGGGCGGGTAGGGGCGGGTTTTTGCCCTACCCGACCCCACCCCGCCCTCCTTGCATTCCACTACTATCCGCCCCACCCCTACTTGCGGGTAGTAGGCTACTCTACCCTAACCTGCCCCTATAAAAATTAAATGACATTTAATTACATCATTAAAATATAAAAAAGTCTTCCATCCTTATTCTTGATCACTTTTCACATCTTCATCATCATTCAAGTTTTGAAGATCAAGATTCAAACCTAAAAATCAAAAGAGATAGCAATTAATATATTAATTACTATGATGTAAAAAATTAACATAAATAAATATTAAGTAATATATCACCTTTATTCCCTAAAGCTGTCCACAACCAACTTTGGCCACACATCAAAGCTTCAATTATGCTTTCTTTGAGCTTTCCGCGATGAGGAGAGATTACACGACCACTTGTACTAAAAGCAGATTCAGAAGCAACAATGGATACTGGAATGACATATATATCCTTGGCTATTTTTGCCAAAACTTTAAATTTCATTTGATTGTTCTTCCACCATTTCAAAACATTAAAGTTAGGATCATTTGGAGGATGAATTTCCTCCTCAAGATAATGATCAAACTCAACATTTACACATGAACCCCTTGTCATTTTTCTTCTTTTAAGATACACCATATAATCATCACCCCCAAATATGCTTGTATTTCCACTTTCATCAACTTTCTTTGTACCAACATGTGACACTTCAGAACTCATTTTTTGATTGTATTCATTAACCAACTCATTACACAACTGATGAATTCTATCAACTTGCTTGGAACATTCTATTGGATCTGGATACATTTTTTCAAATTGAAACTCAACTCCAGCCATCTTGTACCTAGGATCTAAAACAGCAGCAACACCCATAATGCCATGAATCTCATCCCAATACTTCTCAAATTTCTTCTTCATGCTAGATGCCATATTAGCAATTAAAGAATTACTAGAAAGTTGCCATTCATCCAATGAGACTTTTATTTTACAAATCAAAATAAAGTAAAGATTGGCCGTTGGAAATTTAGAACCAGAAAACAGCTGAGTGACATCATAAAATAACTTCAATCTATCACATATTTTCTTGGCAAGTTCCCACTCCTCATTACTTGGCACAGTTTTATATTGGGGTTCTTTCTGCCTTAACCTAGGAAAGACAGCTCTATATAACAATGCAGTTTCTAACATCAAATAAGTTGAGTTACACCTAGTCGGACAATCAAGAACCAATTTTTTAGTAAATAGGATCGCTGTTTTAGCACATCAACTCACAAAAGTTTCATTCCTTTTCTGCATTGCAGTCCAATACAATACACTACTACGAATCTTTTCAATACTTTCCTTCATTATACTCAAACCATCCTTGACAATCAAATTTAATATATGAGCACAACAACGCATATGAAACAATTTACCCCCCAACATCAAGAATGAAGAATCTAGACGCCCCAACAATTCATCTATCATATCATCATTAGTGGAACAATTATTCAATGTAACAGTAGACAGTTTTCTATCAACGTTCTATTCTAACAATATTTTCATCAATGTTTGAGTAAGAACTTCACTTGTATGGGGACAAGGAACATAAAAAAAGCTGAAAAATAAAACAAACATGCATGCATTTTAGATTAACGAAGCTCAACATACAAAGACAACACAATGTATAAAAGTTTACGAAATTTTTGAAGTACCTCAATAGGCGCATTTGCAACTTCCACGAACTATCGATATAGTGAGCTGTGACAACCATGTAACCCTTTTCTTGATTGGAAGTCCACATGTCGCTAGTTATCGCAACTCTACTATCATTTTCATCTAGTTGAAGAGTTAATTTCAGCTTCTCATCCCCAAACATCTTCAAGATGTCTTTCCTAATCGTGTTGCGACTAGGCATTTTAAATGTTGGTTGCATTGATGCAAATGCTCGCCTCAGTCCATGGTGGTCCACACAACTCAAAGGATACTCATGCAGGACAATCATTTCGGCGACACACTTCCTTGTCTTTGAAGGGTCAAATACAAAGCCATCATCGTTTACTTTGGATTAATATTACTCTCAACTTCAATTTCATTATCGGTCGGAGCAACATTATTGCTTTGTGTATCTTCTCTAGCATTGCTAGCCATAAAATTACCTTAACAAACCTACATTGAAAACACAAGGCATATAAACTAGAGATATATAAGTGTGGAGAATGAATCACAACAATAAAGTAACAAATTCTTATCCATAAATAAATGTCACTGGAAAAGCATGCTTTATATTATGATGCTAGTTAAGGCCAGTTTCTGAAGGGAAAATAATGATAAATCTAATTAGTAATAACACAAGGGTGACAAGTAGAATTTCAATATCTAAATTCTAATATGTTGCAGAACATGGCAACAATAAGATATGATCAGATAAATATCAAGCATACCAAATATGTAAAATTCCCATCACTTGCTCAAACACAACAAAGAAAGCAACACTCAACATAGCTTGATATCTAATTCACTCAAACTAAATTGCTTGAAGAGAAATACACATGCAGAAAAAGAAACATCCTCTACCAACAAAACATATACTGTATTAATAAATATAATTAAACAGAATCTAGAGAAGCTGAAGAATCTGATGAATCTAGGTTCAAGTACACAAGTCCAAGAATCAACATGGGAATAGAATTAGAGTACAATAATAGAACAAGAGGAAACAATTAAGTTCCAGTACAACTTACTCTTTTATGTTTGTTATCAAATTGAATGTTCAATTAATATCAATAATACAAAGTATTAGAGCTCAATGCCGATAAGCTAAGCCTTTTAAAGTATTTTGCACAGGTTGAATATATGACTTCAAAGGAATGAAAAAGAGAAAATATTTACATTACAGTAATCTTAAAAGTAAACCGACAAATAGAATTTTCTTCCACTCATATGAGGATTCAGCATGTCTGTATTTGAAACACAATCATGTACGAGTGTCAAAGGAGAAAAGAAGAATAATAGCCTACAACAGCAATAAAACCACTCACTAACACGTAGTCCTAACTCCTAAGCACGCAAGAGCAACTTATCAAGTCCACAAAATGGTTATGAAGCTTATTTCCATCAACCAATATGCAGTCAAAACAGAGCTACCTATGTCATTTCTTACAAAGCTTATTTCCATCAACCAATATGCAGTCAAAATAGAGCTACCTATGTCATTTCATTTACAGTCTACAGTTACTAAAATCAATCAACAATCAGCAAATCAACCAATTCAATGAAAAAGGAACATACATAAGTGTTGAGCTGCCTAACGATGAAACTAATATGGCAATTATTATGATTATTGGCTCACCAAATGCGATATGAACAATCACAAAATCTAAACAATTTCAAATCAATCAAGCACTTACAGGAAAAAACAGAGAGAGCATGAGATAGAGAAAGAGGCAACTTACCGTTACTAGAGGAGGAAGACGGCGACAAAGAGGGCAGCGCAGAGGTTCGGTAGTGCAGGACGACAGCGCATTGACACAGCGAGGGTTCATTGTTCAGCAGATGAAGACTTGGCAAGGGGCTCAGAGGATGGTAGCGTCGCAGCGGTGAGAGGCTCGGCGGGAGAGGAAGAGGGTTGCGGCTGAAGAGGAAGATGAAGTGGGCGAGGGGCTCGGAGGAAGGTAGCGTCGCGGCGGTGATAGGCTCGGCGGGAGAGGAAGAGGGTTGCGGCTGAAGAGGAAGAGGAAGTGGGCGAGGGGCTCGGAGGAAGGTAGCGTCGTGGCGGTGAGTCCGGGTCAGGACGGATCAGATACTCGCGGGTTCGGGTACTCCTGCCACCCCTAGTTATGGTCCCATTGTCTTAATAAAGCTTTGCCATTATGTATAACCAATTTTTTGCTACTTATACCCAATAATTGTATTTCAATATATATGTCACATAAAACTAATATTTAACGTGTATCAAATAAATAAATAAATAAAACTAATATTTAACTCATGAAATTCACTATAACTACAAATATCCTTACACATGTTTTTTGCTGTTTTTTTTTGTGTGTAATGTATTAATCACATACACCATTATCTTTGTGTGCACTCTAATATAAAATAAAAAAAAACTTTTATGAAAATATCTTTACAATTGTGTTTCCAGTTATAAAAAAAATATAATTTTATGATTTTATTTAAAATTTAAAATTATACCCATTAGTTAGACCTAATTTAAAATTTACGCATCAACACATATTATATTTTAACATTAAACAAATAAAATTTCTTCTAGCGATAATAACTAGGTATGTAAAACAATTATCAATACTTAATTACGATTCTCAAAATGTACTCCACAAAATGACCCTCCTTTAAACTAATAAAATTTCTTCTGATAATAATGCTAGCATACAATCAACCCAATAAAAAATCCATGAGATACATGGTCCAGGCTCATGCTAAACATGGTGTAGTGATCCACAAAACTGCATCCTCTAGTTACACCACTCACCTTAGAAAGCTCAATTAAGCCCATGTGAAACTCTGTCGACAAGCCCTACAAAGAACACTGATGACTCTGACACTAGTGTTTTACAGCTCAACCAGCGTGTGGGTATGCGTATATTTTTTATTACATTATAAAATATCTGTAATTCTGTATAGATTTAATTCTGTACCATATAATTTACCTTAATAAAATGTTTAATTGAAAATTCTACATTCTGTAAGAACTATTTTAAGAAGGTTTTTTATTCATATAAAATAAAATAAATACATACTTATCAGATTGTCTTAATCAAATTTTGGATATCCTCATTAGTTATTACTTATTACAATATTAATTTTTGGCTGAAAATAATTTTTTCAATTTTTTTTAATAATTGAGAGAATAAAGTGTGATATCTCATTATTAATTTTATAAGTGGGACAAAACAAAATATGAGAGAAAAAGTATTGAAGGGTTAGAAATTATACTTTACTTCTTTAATTTAAAAAAAAAAGAATGAATACTCAACCCGATCTCTGATAATTTCTCCGAAAGACTACGAGACCCCAAACAAAAAAATTATCCTTTTTGGCCTTTGATATTTAACTTCGCGAGATTGGTTAGCACCTCTGTCAATTATCCATCTTCAAAATATACTTATGTGACATGTTAATCACTAATATATCTTTCATTTAATTTTTATAAGTAAAATCAATTTAAAAATTAATAATATTTCTTAGTTTTACACAGTAAATTTAGTTAATGTATTTAAAAAAAGTAATAAAAAGGGCTAAGTATGATTTTGATTCCTAAGGTATAGGCCGAAAATTTTTTTCGTCCCCAACCTTTTTTTGCAGACAAAATCGTCCCTAAGATTTAACTTGGTATTAAAATTATTCTTACCTTAGGGACCAAAATCGTACAGAGGTGGCGGCAGAAGCGGAGGCAGATGTGAATCGTGGACAGTTTTTTATCTCTTCCCATTCTTTTTCTCTTCCCCTTCGTATAGGAGAAATACTCTCTTTCTCTTTTTTTTATTTTATAATTTTTTATTATGAGTAATTTGGTCAAAAATTTTAATATTTAAATAAAAAAGACAATTTTAAAACTTGATTTTAAATTTTAGGGACGATTTTGTAAGCAAAAAAAAAATTGGAGATGAAAATAATTTTCGGTCTATATCTTAAGGACCAAAATTGTACCCAACTCTAATAAAAAAAAATAAAAATAAAAACTAAACAATCTTGACAATTATCCTTAAAAGACAAGACTCCAACAAAAAAGAATTTGTTAATCTTAGTGAGTTCTTAATGGATAAATCAACCATTTAACATGCTATATAAGCTTATTCTATTAATATAGAGAGAAAATATTGACAGATGGACTAATTGGTCTCATAAAAAATTAAAAGCCAAAAAAAATATTTTTTTTAAAGATTTCGTTATCTTTTAAAATAATTATCAAAAATTGTTTAAAATTTAAAAAAATGGAAGGAATCCATTTTCCATTTTTGATATCTCGCAGTTGGCAATTCCACTTCTCTCCCAACAATCTATGTGAAAAGTCAAAGGTAATAATTTAAGGGTTATGCTAGGTAACTAATGATTTTCTTGAACAACATGAACAATTATCAATCAAATAAAAACACACTACACATTTAAATACCTATCTAAATCTTAATATTTGAATAACCATCCACACACTTAGTGAAATGAACATCCAGTATATCAATTGTTCACATTATTTACCAATACTTTTCCATAATTTAATATTTTCTGTTAATAATAATAAAAGCCACAGAAAAGGCTTATCCCTGAGCATAGTTCCCTGAGCATAGTTATCAAACTCGACTCATTCGACCGAAAATTTGATCACTCAATTATTTATCCGGATCAAACCACTTGTTAGACTGATCATACATCAAAATCGCTGGAACTCGGGTTGACCTAGCCAATTTTCAGTGAAACTGGCGACCCCGACTGGTTTTATTTGACCCAGACTAGGGTCATGATTTTTTTTCTTTAATGAACAGTGTCGTTCCATCTGCCCTCCCCTCCCCCCTTCCCCCTTTCCCTTTCTGAA
>NC_029780.3:21232539-21295360 GCF_000817695.3 Arachis duranensis | reverse complement strand
CAATGCTATTGCTTCTCTCGTTTCTTTCTCAGTTTTTCGTCACTCTCTCCCACGAGCTTAAGCTCTCGTCAGCTCGTCTCATCTCC
This sequence comes from Arachis duranensis, assembly GCF_000817695.3. Classification (NCBI taxonomy): domain Eukaryota; kingdom Viridiplantae; phylum Streptophyta; class Magnoliopsida; order Fabales; family Fabaceae; genus Arachis; species Arachis duranensis. The sequence continues at coordinate 21,295,274 of NC_029780.3, read as the reverse complement.
GGTCTCTCACCTCTCGTCTCCGGTCTGTCAAGCTCTCTTCAGCTCAAGCCCTCCCTTCCCTGCACTCCCTTCCCCGGCGGCAGAAGCAGACGAAACCGCATCTGGTCCTTCGGGTGGTGGTGGTCGTCATTGTCTTCTTGCTTCTCACGGTCTCTGTCTCGCAGCTGGTCTCGATCTCTCCCTTCTCTACGCTCTTCGTCGCCAGTAACAGAGGCAACAGATCCCGGTGGGCTGGTATTCGTTGTCGTCTTCTTATTTCGAGCCTGGCCATCAGCTTCTCCCTCGCCATCAGCTTCTCCTTCGCCGTCAGCTTCCTTCGGGCAACATGATTTGGTGAGTTCTCCCTGTTCTTTCTATTTCAATTTTTTCTGCATCCATAGTTATCAGAACTGAACTGGTGATCGAACCGATCAGGTTACTGGGTCACTGGGTTATTGGTTTAAACGGTGGGTCACTGGTTGAACCGATTGACCCAGTCTTATGTAAATAAAAAGTAAAATATAATAAAAAATTTAGAATTAAAATTTTAAAATACATATTTTTACTAATATTTTAAAAATATCTAGCTATTCTAAATAATATGGAACAGAAACAATAAGTATTTTGTTAATTTTACTCTATCATAAATATTTTATTTTTATATTAAAATAACACTTATTTTTGAATTTTAATAATTTATTAATTAGTTTATATCTATTATACTATTATATACTACAAGTATTTATTGAAAAATAATATTAATAGATATTATATAATTATGAAAAGAAAATAATAAGTGATTTTATAATTACTGTTAAATAAAATATAATTAATTTAAGAATGAGTAAGCTTATAATTAAAATTAAAATAAATTAAATAAAAGTAAATTATTTGCTAAAGATATCAATATGTATTTTAATTTGCATATTTATAAGTAATATGCAAGTTAGCCTAGTGGTTGTGGCTATTGTATATTTTTTCAAGGGAGGGGGTTCGAACCTGACTGTTTCATTTGATGAAATTTTAAAATTGAAAAGGTTCAGTCAGACCGGTTTTTATTGAGTTTGACCGGTTCGCATCGGTTCACTTTGGATTTGACCGGTTCTTTATCTTGTGTTCATTTGATGAAATTTTAAAATTGAAAAGGTTCAGTCGGATTGGTCTTTACTGTGTTTGACCGGTTCGCATCGGTTCACTTCGGATTTGACCGATTCCTTATCTTGTGCAGTCCAATGATCGGACCGAATCAATATAGAATTCAGTTTACTGATTTTTCGGTTAAACCGGTCAGTCCGATCTGGTTTTGATAATAATGGCTGCATCACCGCACTTTGATTTTGTTGCTTGCTGAATAACGGTTCTGAAAACTAGACTGGACCGATCAATTTGACTGGATTAACCGGAAACCGATCATCTAATCAGTCCGGATGACTTTTAAAACCGTTCGAAAAAACGATAAAAAAACTGATCAAACTGACAATTAACCGGTAAATCGGGTGAACCAGCCCTGTTTTTCAAATCTCGGTTTTCATTATCCATGGCGTCGTTTTGACGCCAAGAAAAAAAAAACCCTTACTGTACTAGTGACCCACCCAGTGACCCACCTAACCCATTAATTTCCTCTTCCATTTTCGAACCCTAACCCGGCAACAAGCTCCACAATCGACGCCGGCAGAAGGAACTCCCGGTCGCGGATCGAAGCTGCTGTCAGCGGTGTCGTCATCTGTCGTCTGAACTCTGAAGCTTCTGGCGTCGGTGTCGTCTGGTCGCCCTGGTCGTCAGCGTCGTCTGGTCGCCCTCGTCGTCGGCGTCGTCGTTCTGGTCGTCCTGGAACTCAGGCCTTCTTGCTCTCTGCCACGGTGAGTTCTTGGGTTTTTGAATTAATGTTTTTATTTTGTTAATTAACTATATGAATTGATGGCTTGATGCAGAGTTCTTCTGCTTTTCAGTTTTTTTTTTCTATTTTGTTAATTATATGAATTAATCATTCTGTAATTCTGAATTTGCTTAATATAAATTTGATATAAGTTCAATTTTGGATTCTGGATTTTGAATGCTATATAGAATTGATACAATTTTGGGTCTCTGGATTTTGAATGCTACATTGACTTTTGCTGAATATAATTCTGGATTTTAAATGCTGTATGAATTGATATAATTCCAAGGAAAATATTTTCTCAGATCTTTCTTTTCTTATACAGAGCCAACAATGCATATGATGTATCCAAGATATTGCTAGAGAATTGAATTAAAATTCACTTTCTGTTCAAAGTTTAGCTTCTGCTGCTTTTTATTCTGTTATTTTAAATCCTTATATTTCATGTAGGCCTAGAATAGTTCAGGTACGTGCAGCAACACATTGATGCTCATTTGTGTCAACGGCATCAAAATGGTCCTTTAATAATCAAATTTTTGTTCATCAAGGACCAATTTTATGTTTTTGAGGTCTAATTTTATGGAGAAATGTAACAGATTGATAGTGAAGAGACAATTAGATGTCTCATATATCTTTGGGACTAATTTGACCAATTTAGTAATATATAAATTGATGATCAATTTGATGTCAAATGCATATTCGAAGGACCAAATAAACTTTTGATTATTTGAAGGGCTTACTCATGTTTTGAGCTGAACTCCTTTTGTTTATTTATTTATTCTTTTTAAATGTATTACCTTGATGTTGTGTATGACATTGGGACATAATGGTTTGTTGTTGCATTGCAATCACAGTTAAAGAACATAGCTTACTATGCTTGTGTTAGAATGAGAAATTTGTCATTTTTAATTTTAAGGGTTAATGATGCTTGCTGCAGAAAAGTTTCATTGTGATTATTTTGGGTGTTTGTTTACTTTGGCTACTTCTTCTTGTTGGATCCAAATTTATAGACATATCACTTTTATTTTGGCTGCAAACTTTATATATGCAAGTGCATAAAATTCTAACATCCTTATCAAACAAAAGTTTATTAATTAAACCGGTTCAACCACGGTTCAACCATGGTTCAACCCCAGTTGAACCATTAAACCATTGAACCAGTCACTTGACCGGTTTGATGACCGGTCCGGTTCTCGCAACCTTGGCAATTATAGCATTTTCACTAGTTTTGACCTTGTTTCCTTTTAAATTGTACTAGTTACTTTTTGATCAATTGTTAGTTCTTTTATTTCTTAGTTCTTTTACATTTCCATTTTATGCTTGAAGATTGAATCTATTGTTGTCTTGCCGAAATAATCACTTATCTAAATTTTTTGTTGTTGTAAATAAATCTTTTGTTGCTAAAAATTATTATAGTTGAATTTATTGTTGAAAATGAGGTTCATGTTCTCTGCAATTGTTCAGTTAAATTGTTGTCCCATACTTTCTGTTTGTATTATTATGAATTATTTTGCCATTGATTTGTGAAAGATACAAAATTGTAGATATAGATGCAAATCAAAATGAAGGAAATGTTGGTCAAACTTCAAATTTGTTTTATGAAGATATAGATGTTGACTTTCAGATCACCTCTTGAATTTGATTTACTAATTGTGTTATCTTTTGTTTTTTCTTGTTCTTTAAATTGAGAAAGTATTTTGTACTATTGACTAGTTTATTATTTTTTTTTTGCTCATTTGTTATGTCTAAGAATTCATATTTGATTGTTATTAATATATTTATGAAGACATACATTTTAAGTTTTAACTTTTGATTTTAATTTTATTTTTTATAATTTTATATTTTTATTTAATTATAACCGGTCAAGTGAGTGAATTAGCGAGTAGCGACCCACCGGTTGAACCAGTTACCCAGTTGTATGACCGGGTCAATTATCGGTTCGGTTCTGATAACTATGCGCCTTAGTTCCCAAAAAAAAATAAGTCACCAAAAAAAAGGGCTTACCCTTGCTACCCTCGTCGATCGTCTCATTGTCACAATTGCCAATGCTCGCGGCTGTCCTCTTCTGCCCGCTGCTTCTGTTTCTGTAGCCACTAGTGAGTTCTTTTCTTTTTTTCTCTACTTAATTTACGTAATTAGTTGATTTAGGAATTTAGGTTTTTCAAAACTAGATTTGAATTCTGAGGTGTGATCAAATTGTTTAAAAGAAAATAGATATGATATAATTTTAATTTGCTGGCATTCTAACGGTTTATAATTTCCTTATTCCTGATTTGAGCTACAATAGTCAATAGGTTAGGTTATTGAATTTAGAATTCCAAGTAAGTTCGTGGCTGGACCAGAGTTTTGGTTACTTTCATTTCTTAAACAAGTTGTAATTACCAAGTACTATTCTATTCGAATGACAGGGCAGTATGGCTCCATTTGATCCACGTAGGAACCTATGCCTAGTGGATTAGGGCTTTGTTATTGTTGTTGTTGTATTGCGATTAGACGTCATCTTAGAATATAATCTCTTGCAATGTCACTCTTGTTAAATTTGTACATTATATGTAATGTGTGCTTATGCTATGTCTGTCGCCTCCAGTTTTATGAAATAATAAATATAAGGAACCAATTTTTAATTGGTCAATGTTAACTAACTTTTCTTTATTGTAAAATTACTTTTTTAACTCTCATTTTTTGGTGAGTTTAGGGTTTATGGTTAGGATTTAAGGTATAAAATTTAGGGTAAAATGATCATTTAAAAAAAAAAAAACCGGCTGATATTGGCGGAAAAATAGTTTGGTTCCTAGTTGAACTCAAAATCTCAAAAAATATTCCATCACACCTAAAATTAAGGATGTGAATTTTTATTGAGGAGCTGTTTAACCTCTCAGATTTCAAATCCTTCTCAACTTCCCATTTCAACTAACCTGTAAAGCTGCACCCTTGTCTTCTACTTGCCTTTGCAGGGGACAAAGATGAAAGTCAAGATATTACGTATCCTTCTCAAGATCCCGTACTTCTTGTCACTTGGTTCATGGTTTCCCATTTTCTATTCTTCATCTTTTAATTTGTTTTAATCCCTTTTGCATTTGAAGTGTCTGTGTCTTTTCTTCATGGTGTTGTGTGTTTCTAGATTGAGCCTATTTCTTGTCAACATATCTAGTTTTGGGAATTTCCAGAAAAGAATAGCTGCTTTCCTTGACACAGGTTTCTGTCTGGGTGTTTCTTGATCTTCTGAAAAGAGTATGTTCTCTTTTTCTTACCTTGAATATTACTTTATACAGTGACGAATTGTTGTTAACTTCAGTTTGTCTTTTAAGTATTTCCTAGGCTTAGACTTTTATGGCAGTTTGATTGTCATATCTCGTAAATAATTGAGGTGTTATGCTTGTTAGAAAAGGTGGAATATTTGGATTTGGCTTGCAAATGAAGTTAGACATGAATGCTATGATTTTTGTTTTTATTCTTGACCCTTTTTTCTTGGGGTTCAACTTAATTCATGTTGTGAGAGGATAAACCAAGTCTAATGTTTTTGCTTTAAGGATGAGTTGAAACTGCATTTTCAATTTCTTGGCAGAAAGAAAAAGAAAAATAAAAGTTGAAAATAGAGAGGAGGGGTATGAAATAAGTGGAATGGAAAGGTTTTAAATTTTAGTTGCTGCTGTTAGTTATGAATACAAAAATTTGGTGAAACTTATTTCATGACAACAGCCAAACACTATGGAGGGAAAGAAAATCATAGATCTGGTTTGAAATTGAGTTGAGTTTCACTTTCAAGTTTCAATACGTTGAAATTCATGTTGTACCAAGCGAATGTAAAATCTTTTTTGCCATGTTCTCAGCCTCTGTTATTCTTTCTATTCCTTCTAAATCAAGCAAACCCTAAGTGCTAAATGTCCTCATTGTTTTAATCTCTTTTTGTGAAATATAGATGGCATGCAGTTGCTTCCTGGACTTGGGATGCTCAAGATGAAACGTGTGGCATTTGTAGGATGGCCTTTGATGGATGCTGTCCTGACTGTAAACTTCCTGGCGACGACTGCCCACTGAGTAAGCTACTGACAATATAGTCTGGTGGATTTCTTTTAGAACTGGTATCAATTCCACATGTAAATGCAAAAAGGAATGTGTATTGGATTGGGGTGCCATGACAATGTGTCAAGAACCCTAGAAGATACAAAAGGGGATTACTCTCCTTCATTCCTCTGACGAATTCTAGAGCCTCGAGACTCTTGGGGTGCGTTTGGTTTGTATTGTCATTTCAGTTTTCTATTTTCAGAATTTTGTGAAGAAAAAATAGAAAACAAGATTTTATTGTTTTTACTGTTTTCTGTTTTTCCTTTACAAAAATTGGAAAACAGAAAACACTAAAAATGAAAACGCAAACCAAACACCTCTTAGTTGCTGTTACAAATGAAAACAACCAGCTAACTGACTTCCTCCTTTATTCAAAATAAATCCCTCCTATGCTTTCTAACTGTTTTCCCGGGCCACTCAGCTGCTGATGTCATGGTCTGTCCTATTCTCACCCTTCTTGTTATAATGTTTGTGCTGAATGGTCCTAGTTAAATTTCTGAATTATCTTTCACTTATGGGACTTCCTTGCTACTCAAGCAGTATCATGGTCCAGCGTGTAGCATTTGCTTGTGATTTCTGTTAACTATAGGAATTTTTGTGAATAGTAGTGATCCTAATGTGGGATCCTAAGCAAGCTTCAGAAATCATATTTCCAGCAGTTACTAATATATGAACCACTCCTTTGCTGATTTATCCTTGTAATCTTGGGTTGTTGCATGTACAGGGATCCGAATACCTCTCTCTTTCACGAATCATTGAGACTATTATTTTTCAGTAGTTTTTAATTCTCTGTAGTGCAGGTCGCTTACAAATTAGGATACCATTTGTAGTTCCACATGTATAATGAGTATATCAAATTTTGATGTTTCCTTGATCAAATGTCTTGAATGATTGTGAAGCTCTGTTGTTATTGCTTACATATATAGCGAGACAGTTTCTGTTGAATTTAGATTTTTATGTATGTGTTGGACAAAATATGTCGCATTAATTTCTGGACAAAATCTGTTTTCATGTGGGACTAGATTTGTATTGGTTAATTGTCTGAGTGATGAAAATTGCAGGATTATGTAAATATAAATGCTTATGTATCTGTAAGAAGCTTAAAAATGTTCTCTGTCCAATTTCTTGCAGTGTGGGGAGCATGCAATCATGCATTTCATTTGCACTGTATTCTAAAATGGGTGAATTCTCAGACATCACAAGCTCATTGTCCCATGTGCCGAAGAGAATGGCAGTTTAAAGCGTGATTGAAGCAAGCTTCGATTATTTTAAGGATGGCCCTAGACTTCTCGACAGCCTATAAACTTTTCTATGAGAATCAAAGTTTCTAAATGAGTGCATCTATGCCTTTATTACTGATGACAAATCATGAATGTGGTCCAGTGGTCCTTTCTTGTGTTCATGATTTTAACAGTATAGATATAGGTATTAACCGTATTATGATTTTCAACTTGAGACTATGAAGGGATCCTTATTCTAATGCTGAATTTTTGTTTGTGATGTGTATTTATGATTATGATTCTGCTTTTTTTTCTTTTCTTTTTTTCTTCCCATACAAATTCTGTGCAATTGTGATGGTGACATCTTAGGACTCTGATTAACGTGGAAGAACTTTCAAGAACCATCATTGAAATAATTAACAAAATAAAGTATGGAAATTTTGATTTGTTACGCTGTTCCAGATCCTTGGGTCCACGAACACCAGGTGGCCATGCTTTACTATCTTTTTGTAACTTAATTTTATGTTTTATGTGTCTTGATTTGATAAGGTTTGAACTTTGGAATTCGAATGTCAGGGAATACATTATCTCATTTGATACGACTTTAGTGTCAGTGAAGATTGTCATGCACTTAACAAGGTGCAATATTTTGTTAATCAGAACTTTAGATAAAACATGGAAATAATCTTTCTTTTCATTTTTCTAATGAAGTTATTTCATTTTCTGTTCCAACTATATTCACGTCTATAAATGTTTGGTTGGGAAAAAATATGGGGTGAATTTTATATATAAAAGAAAATGATAGAGAAGCTTCAATAAATAAGAATATAACTATAAGAATAAATCAAGCTATTATTACAGAATACATGTACAAGTCCTGTATTTCAATTCTTGATTACATATGGTACAAAATCTATAAACTAAAAGCTGCACACTCCACTCACACGTACTAATAACAGAGGAACATCAAAAACATAAGAAAATGGAATTACAATGAAAGTATGAAACACTAAATGGGGAAAATGAATATATATTTTCCCCACTAAATATGAAACTGTTGTAAAGGAAGAAAAGACACGACAGCATGTCCTAGGCCCACCCTGTCAACAAAATCATTCATTTCATTAGTCAAATTAAAATGTAACATTAACACCACAAAAAAGCAAAGCTCAATTGAATCATGTAATCACAATTATTAGCCCAAGAAAGAAACGAACATCAAATCAGTGGAGATGAGACAAACATATCCTTATCCGTATAATATAAATTATAAAAGAAGCTGGTAGGAAATCAAAGTCGCTGCAAAATTTTATCCTCTTCAATTATAAAAACTCAAAATCTATTTGTGCATAAATATATATATTGATTAGTTTTTTTTCGACCACAGAAATTTATAAGAATGTAAAAATATATTTTGAACACCACATGGAAAGAAATGAAACAATCACATGGAAATTTTATTACACGTAATCCTTCCTCTTACTGTTTATAAGACTGAAACCAACGGCTCGCCTCCATTGATTGATTTCATTTCTATTGGCTCTCCCCTTCAATTTTTGCTTGCGGTTTAATAATAATAATAATAGAAAAGAAAATTTTGGGGATAACTTTATACATAACATTCTTGTCATTTTCTGCCCTGTATTCTTGAAAACTAAGTTCTTTATTTATTTATTTATTTATTTATTTTGCCTCTTTCATTCTATGTTAGCATAAACGACTTACGTACTCAATTGGTATTCTTCATGCTAATTAAGTGTCACACTATCATTCCTCTTTCTTTATTATGCTACCGTTTCTACTTTCGTGTCGGTAACCATTCAACAATATGACATGTTTCCAAAATGGTAAAAGCTGAAATTAATGGTTGAAAATCTTCAGATAATTTAATATATTTATTTAAATTATTATCTAATTATTCTCAAATATTAATTTTATGCAAAATTTTTACCTCCTAAAATACTACAAATTAAAAGGAAAAAAAAAAAGAAAGAGTACGAGAAGCTTTAATTTGATTTGTAATACTCCACATGTAATTATTACTTACAAAGCATGGTGGTGATCAGTTATTCTTTTTGGTGATAGCATAGACAGCATAGATAATTCCAGGTAAATAACCCAAAATAGTCAGCAACAAACAGATCCAGAATTCCGCCTGCATCCAACAAATGAAATCATAAACAATGTCTTCAACTAGCTCATAAAAATTGCTCTTTCATAAATACGGAACAAAATTTTGATATGATATGATTTTAATTACCTTGCAACCAAACTTGAGGAAGACTCCAAGTGGAGGAAGAATGATGGCAAGGAGGATGTCAATGCATGTGGCCGTGCCTGTGCCTGTGCCTTCATCCGCCATTTTTGTTTTGTGTGAAAATTGAATTGCACACTATGGAGTATGGAATAATGGTTCTAGTAACAATTAGTGAAGTGCCAAACGTGTATTGTTGTGAGGGAAATGGGGTTCGAGGTATTGGAGGGAGATGCTTATTTATAAGCCAGGCGTAGTGAAGAACCAACGCACTTACTCTTAAGGAACACGTGGCATCTCCAGAATTAGAATTTGCTGTGTACGCGGTTGCTTAGCCAAGTAAATTCAGCGTCTCATTCTAGTCATGTGTGTGATGTGTCGCATTAATTAACCAAAGTTTGATAATGTGGGAACCAAATAATGTTTCTAATTATAATAATAATTATTTTATATTTAGAATTTATAAAATAAATAAATTTTATTTAAATAAAATATGATAAAAGAATTATTACAATATTATTATCTGTAATAAAATCAAGTTGAAGATTCATAAAAAGAATTATTTACAAATAAATTATTTGTAAATGTTATTAATTTATTTATTTTTTAAATCCTATTTGATATAAACTTGATTTAAAGAATTTATTCAAAGAAATTTTTATTTCTCTAAATAAATTTAATGGATGAAAAATAAAATTTTTATATTTAAATAATTACAATATTGATTACTTTTGAGCTAGTCAATTTTTAATTCGAATGATTAACTACTAAATGTTATAAGGGAAACGAAGACAGAATTCTAATAGTACTCTATGAAAAGAATTAATAAAATGTAACGCCACCCCTTAATTCCTTAGTTTCATTAAGAGTAAGTTGTGATAAAATCATAAAAATGTCTAAAAGAAAGACCAAGTGGATAAAGAAATAAGCACGTAATACTCAATGGAAATAAAATATTAAAAATGTAAATGCAACGTGGCCCCTGGACATAATTATTATATGTATTATCTAAAAACAACAATTAAATTTTCTTTCATATGTTCATTTAATTTGAATTTTACTTTTTACCATCTTTCTTCTCAAATTAACTATTCTTTTAGTTATACATAATTATTAAGATCATTATTAAATTTTATTAAATATATACAAATTCAAAGAAAAAGACAAATAATTATAATATCTATTAGTATTCTCTTTTAACAAATAATTGAAAGATATAATTAGTACAATTGCTATAAAATATATAAAGTAATAAACGAGATATTTAAATCTAAAAATAATAGTAAAGTTAATAAAAAATTACTTATTTAAAAAAGAAAAAAAAAATATTATTGCAAAAATATTATTTTGATCCACAATGTTTGGTCAAATTTTAATTTAATTTTTAATATTTTAAATTTTTTATTACGGTCCAAAATATTTCAAATGAGTTTAATGTTATCGCACAGTTAAATTTGATATGAACAATTAGCATATTTAAAAGTTAATATAACGTTCAATTTCAATACGTAAATAAAATCAACTTTCTAATGATCACTAATGTAGTAAAAAAAATCTAATGTAAATATTTTTCTATTAATTATTCGAATCAAATTTAACGATAAGATAACATTAAATTCGTTTGAATTTTTTGGAACTGAAATATGATGTTTAAAACATTTAAGATCAAATTAATTTCTTTTGAACAAAAAAAGCTCAACATACTAAAGTAAAGCAGCTCAACAAAACACGAAACACACAATAAAGCAAAAGAACACATATACAATCAATTCATTGTTATCTCCGGCATTACTATCAACAACCACATAGATTATCACCACACCACTTCTTATAGTTTAGAAACGACCTTATTTTGATGTCCTCAATGCTTTCCTCTTTATTCTTGAATATTTTCACATTTTTTTCCAATCAGATAGTCCAAATTACTGTAAAGAAACTAATCAATCACTTTTTCTGTTCATCTTTTCTGTCAAACACTCCTGTCTAACTCTCAAACAGTTCTTTGATCGTATCCGGAACAACCTATGCTTTACCAAAGTATGTCAACCACATGCACCACAATTGTCAAGTAAACTCACAGCAAGAAAATAAATGATGAACACATTCTACCTCTTTTTTATATAAAACACATATTATCATTTTGATGAATGACTCCTAATCTACTCAATCGCTCTTTAGTATTCATCATTCCCACTAAGACAAACCATGCAAAAAGCTCAATTCTTGGCAGGACCAAGTCTCTCCAAATTGTACTAGTGAAGCTATAATTTGTGACTTCTTTCGAAATAGTCTTTGTCTGCAATACTTGCACAAAAGAATTAATAGAGCAAATACTTTTTTTTTTATCAAATTTTCATACAACTCTGTCCTCTCTACCAGTTGATAATTTAACTGGCCTTAACATTTCATGGAGTTGGTTGACAAGTGCCAATTCCCATTGGAATAACTCTTTCCTCCAATAGAAATATCATATCCCCTCTAACCCATCTCAAAATCCACCGTCCCCTATGACAGATACATGTTAGTTTGAAATAGAGAAAAACCTTAGAAAACTCCCTTTCAAGGACCCACCTTGTAACCAATTGTCTTTCCAAAATCGAGTTCTTCTTCCATCTCCTATTTTCATAGACAGCTCACTAATTATCTTGTCTTTCACCTGTTGCTCCTTAAAATTCAACTGACAGATATCTTTCCACAAACTCCCTTTTGAAGGTAGTGTCTGATTTGATAACATTATATTTAGATCCAAATCATTACAAGAGCATCCAGTCTTCTTTCACAATGGACAATCATCCTTTGAAAAACGCCACCACCACTTAAATAGAAGTGTTGTATTCCTAATCACCATATCCCCCACTTCCAAACTACCTAACTTTTTTGGCGCTTGTATCACTTCTCATTTTACAAGAGGCATGCCATTGTTTTCATCCTCTTTACTCCATGCAAATCCCCTTTGCAATGCTATCAACTTCTCTGCAACTGTCTTTGGCATCTTATATAAGCTAAGGTAGTAGATCGTCAAGCTATTGAGCAGAGACTTGATAAGGACTAACTTCCCAATTTTGTTGAGTACCTTTGCTTTCCAAAGATCGAGCTTCTCTTCCACCTTATCTATAATCAGTTTTCAGGTCTTCACCAGCTGAGAGTTTGCTCCTAAAGAACTACCAAGGTATCTTACAGGTAGAACAACTTCGTGCACCCTAGCAACCCGCACATATTTGCCACCTACTCCGGCTCGCTTAATCGAGATCAAAGTTAACTTGTCAAAATTAACGATCAGGCTAAACATGAGCTCAAAACATTACAAAAGCCTCTTATAATTCAAAATTGTCTCCATTTCTGGTGGACAAAACAAAATAGTATCATCCACAAACTGAAAATATAACAGTTCTATATTACCTCTCCCAACCAGTAATGGAGATATGCATCCATTCCTGACTGCCCTTCTCACCATCCTATGCAACACATCAATAACAAGAACAAACAAGAATGAGGATATAGGATCTCTTTGTTTTATAACTCTCTCCATCTTGAACCGCTTGGACGGTGACCCATTAATTAAAGCTGACATAGAGGTTGTACTTACATATTCCTGCACCCATGCACTTGATGAGCGGATATTTTATACGCTTTTTGGCATCATTTTCATATAGTTTTAGTTATGTTTTGTTTAAGTTTTATTATATTTTCATAGGTTTTCATGCAAAATTCATGTTTTTGGATTCTACTTTGAGTTTGTGTGTTTTCATATGATTTAAGATATTTTCTGGTAGAAATTGAGGAGCTTTGGCAAAGTCTGATTTAGAGACAAGGAAAGCGTAGCAGATGTTGTCAGATTCTGACCTCCATACATTCAAACGAGCGTTTCTGGAGTTACAGAGATCCAAATGACGCGTTCTCAACGGCGTTGGAAAGCGAACTTCTAGAAATTTTCAGCAATATATAATGGTCTATACTTTTCTTCGAAGGAGCTTGCCCATTCTGGACGTTGAACGCCAAGGAGCTACCTCCTTGCTGGCGTTCAACGCCCCCAAAGAGACAAGGAAGCCAGCGTTGAACGCTAATCATCCCCTTTTGGGCGTTCAACGCCCACCAAGATACAAGGCAGCGTGGATCAACCCCCTAATGGGCGTTCAATGCCCATTCCTCAAGGTGGACGCCAAGCTCAACCCAAGCACTCAACCAAAGTGGGCCCAAAAGTGGACTTTCGCATCTATAGTCTAGTTTATCATATTTTTGTACTTCTTAATTATTAGGTTATTATCAGTGACGAATTCAGAAAATTTTGGTAGTGGAAGCGAAATTCATATAACATATTAATAATTTTTATAATAAAAATAGTATGTGTACATAAAAAATTAAATATTAATTTATTTATTAATCATTATATATTTGTGTATAAATACATGTATTGTTTAACTTATTTCAATGTATATTTTATATTTCAATATATATTTTATACAAATAATTATTTTTTATGTACATATAACATGATTATTGTTATGATTATATTTTGTTATTGTAAAAAACGATTAGCCTTCAAAAGATCTAATATACAAATTAAAACACTAAAATAGTAATTTAAATAATAATATATAATTTAAAATTCTATTGTTTTAGATTTTATATTTTTACAAAATTAAGTAATTTTTTTCTTAACACTACCATCAAAATTTCTCTCTTTCTATATATATATTACTAAACAATTATTTAGAAATTCACTTTCCAACACAATTAGAAGCCGACTCTTATTGATATTTATAGTTAGAAAAGTTCTTTCAATTAATACAGTTGCTACGCAAAAATTAAAGCTAATTTCAAAAGAAGATAAATAATATTCTTTTGAGTTTATTTTTAAGAAAGAATACCAATTTCGTTTAAATCTAAGAATTGATCATTCTAACGAATATCTAATATGAAAATTTTAAATTGGTGATTAAATACCAAAAATCGAGTAAAAAATTGTTGTGGGGTTAAATTTAATAATCTAATGGGGGCAAATAAATATTATTATCATATACTACTAAAAATATTTCAAATTGCAGTAGGGGCACTTGCCCCCACAACTCTGCACTTGGAACCGTCCCTGGTTATTATATATAGGAGAAGATCACCCCTATTTAGGATCTTCTTGCACCACTTTCGAATTCACTATTGCTTTCTGTAAGTTATGAGTGACTGAACCTCCTAAGTTAGGGTTAGGAGCTCTGCTGATTCTCATGGATTAATAATATTACCGTTTCTATTTCAATACACGTTTGATTCCATTATCTTATTCATTTTCGGTCTTCATCTCATGAATTGAGGATGAACCGTGACATTCATCCTTGTTCTACATGGATCCCGTGTAAGTCCTGACCTGCATAGCATTGAACTACAGCTAGAGAATGCACTGCGGATTCCAAGAGAGTGCCTAGGCGACTTAGAAAAGTGACGTAAAATCCCGTTGACCGTGGGTTGCTGAGGTCTCTGTGGCGTTAAGGCTATAGTCTGAGAAGCAACATTCCCTGATCCGGAAGATTCAACCTTGTTTGTGGCATTTTGAGTAGGATCGCGAAGGGGAGTGGATTGCTTAGGTCTTCACCTCCGGCCATAGTGGGAAGCCATGAGTTAACTTGATGAGAGGACATGAGTTGCTCAGATATGGTAGACTGCTATGGTTTAGAAAAGGCTAAATTGATGAGGATGCTACATGAGTTAGTCAATTACAGCTGACATTGAATGAATCATTCGTTATTGAAGTAGAAAAGAAGAAAAGTTAATCTGGAAAGAATATGCATCTCTGAAGCCTTAACTGTATCTTTATCACTATTTTCACACCAATCTGGTATTTAATTCTTTACTCTTTTTATTTATGATTTCAAACAAACAACCATGTTTTCCAATTTCCTAAGTAAGATTTATAAGATAGTCATTGCTTGCTCAATCCGACAATCTTCGTGGGATTCGACCTTCATTCACCCGAGGTATTACTTGGACGACTCGGTGTACTTGCCGGTTCAGTTGTGCGGAGTTCAATTTTGTGTACCAGCACTCCATCTATGACCAAAGCCCATCTTTTGTAACACGATATCCACAAAACTCCACCTGACCCTATCATATGCCTTGTGAAAATCTAGTTTGATAATTGTCAGCCTTCTTCTTATGCATCTTCAATCATTGAACCGTTTCACATGCAATAAGTGCTTTGTCGTGTATTTTCTATCCATTAACAAATGCACTATGTGTCTCTCCCACTAAACCTGGTATCACCAATCTCATCTTTCTCACCAATACCTTTGATATTACCTTGTACACACATCCAAACATACTAATTGGTCGAAGGTCTTTGATCTCCTTCGCACTTGCAAATTTTGGTGTCAATGCCACCTACGCTACATTCGCATCCGTTGGTAATTTGGCACTTTGGAAGAACCTTATTACAGCTGCAGTGAATTTCTTACGAATCTCATTCCAACACTTTTTGATAAAGCTCATGTTATATCTATCATTGCCTGGAGCTTTAGTTGACTCACAATCCCAAACTGCCTTTTTAATTTCCTCAATAGCGAGCATTACTTTCAATGCTGTAGCCTCTTCTCTATCAATTTTCTTTACCATCCCTTTTCGAAAGCCGATCATGAAAGCATATTCTTGCCGATACAAATCCTTATAGAATCCTCTAATCACAACCTTAATCCTAGCCTGATTCTGTATCAACCTCCCATTAATTAAAAGTGCATCAATTCTGTTGTTCCTCCTTATGGCCGAGGCTACTTGATGAAAGTATCTAGTATTCTTATTCATATCTCTTGCATGCCGAGATTGGAACATTTGCTTCTAATGAATTTTCTTACGAGTATACCATTTCTTACAGCATCTCACCAGGGCCTTACATCTAGCCTCCGTCGTGCCATCATATGTGCAATCACTTACCATATCATCAATCTTTTTATCTCGTCCCCAAATTTCTTTATTCTATTATCCATGTCACCAAAGTTGTCTCTATGCCACCTTTTCAATGGTATCGTCAGTGCCTTCAGCTTGCTTGTGAATTGATAATCCCCCAAGCTCCTATATTCCTCTTTTACCATCCTCAGAAACCCTTCATATGAAAACTAAGAGTCCAAACTTATAAATGGTCTTGGGCCCCCACTCATCCTTGTATCTTCAACAATAATCAGGAAGTGATTTGATAACACTCGAGGCCCACCTCTCAGGCGAGTATCTGCAAATTTCTCAGTCTAATCTACACTGACCAGTACCCTATTAATGCGATTACATTGTTGACTCTTAAACCACGTGAAATCACGATCATTAAGAGGTACGTCCACTAGTTGCATATCTTATACCCAGTTCTTTAACTCTTTAGCAGATGCTGATAACTTACTCGCTCTTTTTCTTTCCTCTACTTGTATTATTTCATTGAAATCCCTCGTGAAGCAAAAAGGAACCTAGCACAATTCCACCATATAGCTCAACTCCTCCCACATCACAAGTTTGTTAGCTCGCATATGCACTCCGTACACCAAACAAAATGCACAATTAAAATTATTTTTAGTCATCATTCCCTCCACACACAACCATCGCTCTCCTTTAATAACAATTACTTACTTTAAACAGTATATTATCCCACATTAGAAGCAATCCTCCAGAAGCACCTATAGATTTCACATATTCCCATCCCACCATGTCATTTTTCCAAATACGTATTACGTCAAATGTAGTCAAAATCTCCCTCTTAGTTTCAATCAACCCCAACATATTCAGTCTAAATTTCTTTTTCAGTTTTTTTTACCATACTTAACTTTTCATCACCTCTTAAACCCCTAATATTTCAATAACTATAAATTATTTAAACATATTTTTATACACCTTATTATGGTTCTTAGGTCTGCTCCTTCTCACTTTCTCTTTCTGTTTTACTATCATTCTTCTGTTTGCAATTTCTTCATTCTAAGGTTTTAGTATTGTCATAATATCTTCTTCTTCATTCTATAACATTGCTTTAGACTCCACTGCTAATTTTCAAGTGTTCATATTTTTCTTCATATGTTCCCCCCACTTTAACCTTTCATCATCCGTCACATTTCACATGCTCTGGTTCAGTTTTCGATCTAGCCTCCTTAATATCACAACTTCTGCCATCTGCACATTGTTCATTACAAGCTATATGTATCACTGGTATCACAATTCTTGATTTGTCCCCTCCTCTGCCACATTAGAACAACTTTTTTTGGTAAGATTCAATTGCACATGAGCTTTGCCATGGCATTCTTCTTCACCCATCCCTAACTGCAGTGTCTCTATCACATGGATCGGCTCCTCTTCCACCTGTTTTGCATCATCTTTCCCAATACCAACGCTACCGTGGTTAAGGGCCTGGACCTCCGACGCGCTACTCGTGATCCTCGGTGGTTAAGGACTTGTGATCCTCGGTGGGCAGCACTCGCCGTCTCCTGTGCACCGGGTCATGCGTTGCTATGCCCTACCAAGCCTTAGCGATCAATGACGCACAAGAAACGCTCCTCAAAGGAGACCTAGCGATGCAACCGGTGGGTATAGCAGCAATCTAGTTTGCAGCGGTCTGACCCGCTTTAGTACCTCCAGCCCACCACCCATCACCAATACCTTCCTCACTTGGCCTATCTTCTCTAAGAGCAATTGTTGGCCCAGTAGCATGATGGTCCAAACAGCACAAGGCCCCATTGTTTTTTTTTTACATTTATCTCTTAGTTAAAATATTGGCCCATCCTATGTGTTTTTCCATTGCTTATGCCACTCGCGAAAAATCCAATATGCCAATTTAAATTTCCTTGAGAAACCATTCTTTCTGAATCCCATTCCAGACTCAAATCATCATTCCCATAATCCTCGCTTCCATTAATCTCTTTCAATGCATTTGGATAGTTTTTTTTGTTTTTTGAAGAATTTTGAATGCTTTTGATTCCATTTATTTAAAAATATGTCGTGCATTACTGTTCTACCATTCTCTTTACCATAATCCTTCATCCCTGCCACCACCAATTCAGCCGCTGGATCCCATACCATTGCCAACATTTCTATTCCTTTGTTGCTAAGTCATGATTTGCTTTCGTTGTTCGTGTATTTTTACCTTTCAGAAAATTTTTCGCTCCATATATCTCACGTCCCACCTCTTTTACAAAAATATCAAACCTACTAGTGTCAACTATGATGTGAATCCATTCACTAATAACATCAAATACACATATATCGATTTGGACTCTTCTGGAGCTGAAAGATAAGCCTAACTCCGTCACTTCATCACACCGTACTACTTCCCCTGTTGTTCACCTATTGTTTTGAACATTTTTGCAAACCACACATGCACCAGCACTCCAAAGTGTTCTAGCCAAACTCTTTTTATCTCACTTTGTTCTGATTCTTTCCATCTCCAAACACTATAAAAAAATTGTAGGAGACTATTTATTTTGAAAGTAAAATACTCCCCCGCATGCCTCACGGTATCAAAAGTTAATAGTAGCTTATATGCTCCTAATTCTCGGACTTAAACAACCTGAGGTAGAGTCTTGCTAACTGCCTTCTTTAATGCATTGAATTCTATGGCCGTGGTCACTCTCCCAACTAATTCCTTGATAGCCAACTCATTCTCTTTTGCAACTGTCACTTCAACTTTTTACGTCTTTTCATTTTCGTTTGGGTCCTTAATCGCTGTATTTTTTATCGTCACTTCCTCGTTTGGGTCTTTAATTGTTGTATTATTCATCGCCACTTCTCTATCTGTATGAGTAACCATATTGTCTCCACATTGAGTCTCTTTATTCTTAACATCATTTCTTCTTCTTTCTTCATTATGCACCCTTTTTTCCTTCTTCTTCATTATCTTTTTATATTTAGTCTCTCTCGAAGAATAAAATAATACTTTATCTTTTAATTTAATTATAAATATAAAAAATCAATTAGTTTAATAAATGATCTAATAATTAAATTAATAATAATATTGCTTTGAAGTGTTATTGAAATCGAATTGAGTTTTGGACTTTGAGATTGAGAGTTTTGATTTGTTGCTTGAAACATATTAAACTTATGTCAAACCAGTTTGAGACAGTTCGATCAGTTCTTTTGAAAGAAGGGTGTGGGCTGAACCTATGTTAATAGCCCAGATATGAACAAGTATAATGTTTTTGAAAGATTTTGATATTTAATACTTTTTTAAAATCTTATTTGATAAAAAATTTCTAATAACATTGCCCTCTCTGAAGAATCAAGTGACAACATAGTTCAATTGGTATCATGAAGATATAGAGACGCCAGGAGAGAATCCAAAAAATATCTTATTACCGGAGAGATCAATTTCATTTTCTACTGCATTTATCTATTTATTTTTATTTTTTCTCTTTTTTTTCTTTTTTTTTAAATACAAAATATATTTTCCAAATGGCTTGAAAAATCTATGCTGCCACGTGGAAGTGAGAGACTTCATACACACCCAAAAACCAATAAATAGAACGAAAGTCAAATAGAATATGAAATATGAAAGCGTAACTATGGACTAGATCAACGGTTTAAAAGCTGCCGCACTTATCTAATCAACGGCGAAGATGGATCCGTGCTTTATGGGTTTTCAATCCATTCCATGTTCACAACCATGCCCCTCACGTGTCACACCGTCTTTTTCTCTTCTCTAAAAAAATGGTTCTGCCATCTGTAACACTTGGATGGAACAACTGATTTCATGATTTTCATCCCTATGGTAGATTCACTAGATTGGTATAGTTAGAAGTTACTGCTACGTTAAACTAATAAAGTAATAATGCACAAAATAGTTATGAATTAAAGAATAAAATGGCATTTTTCTTGGACCATTTTTAATAAATAATTTAATTAATATTTTCTGAATTTTTTTTAAAATATATAATTTTATTAAATATTTAAATATTTTTGTTAATTAAATCTAATCATATTGACTCAAACCTAATAAAAATTTTTATACTATGTGTGTATAAATTACGCATTTTTTTGTGTGTACTTTTTTATTATTATTTTTTTATCATTACATTTCTTTTCAATTTCTTCTCATCTTTCTCTTTTTCTTGATATTATTGTAGCATTTATTATTTTTTTTGATTTTTTTTGTTTTTCTTATTTTCATTCTTATAAGAGAGTAAAATAAGAAAAATTATAAAAAGATAAAATACGAAAGAGAAGAGGAGTGTTAGATTTACGAAATAGTTAGAAGTTGGTTAGTTTATTATGGACTTGAATATTGTAGCAAGAATAACAACGATGATTTTGATAAAGTAGTTCACTACAAAAAAAAGGTCTATGGTTATGGTGAAAAACCGTAACCATAGCTAGTGAAAAGGATGACCATAGCTAAGGCTATGGTCACAGTTTTTGACTTATGATCACAGTTTTTTCACCGTGGCCTATTCTCTCGTGGCCATAGACCTATGGTCACGGTTTTTTTATCTATGGTCACGGTTTCTATGGTCACGATTTTAGTGTTCAAATTTTGGTACTTTATGCCACGTTTTTTTACCGTGACCATAGGTTAATCTATGGTCACACGTAAAAACCGTGACCATAGGTTACTCTATGGTCACGCCATTACGAAAACCGTGACCATAGCCTAATATGTGGTTACGATTTTCACCGTGACTATAGCCTCTATGGTCACCCCACTTAAAACTATGACCATAGCCTTATCTATGGTCACCCCTCCCTAAAACCGTGACCATAGCCTTATCTATGGTCACGGCCATAGCCTCTATGGTCACCCCACCTAAAACCGTGACCATAGCCTTAGCTATGGTCACGGTTTTCACCGTGACCATAGCCCCTATGGTCACCCCTCCTTAAAATCATGACCATAGCCTTATCTATGGTCACGGTTTTAACCGTGACCATAGCCTCTATGGTCACCCCTCCTTAAAACCGTGACCGTAACCTTATCTATGATCACCCACCTAAAACCGTGACCATAGCCCCTATGGTCATCCCTCCTTAAAACCGTGACCATAGCCTTATTTATGGTCACGGTTTTTCGCCTTGACCATAGCCTCTATGGTTACCCCACCATAAAACTGTGACCATAAGTCACCCTTTTTTAAAACCGTGACTATAGCCTTATTTATGGCCACGGTGACTTATCTATGGTCACAGTTTAGCCTGTTTTGTTTGATGAGATTTTTTTTTTTTTAAAGTATAATCACATTCCAAAATGATGATAATCACAAAATAAATTCAAATCATAAAAATTTCATTAAAAACTAGATATCTATTACAACACTAATCAAAATAAGGTATAATTTATCCATTACATGTAATATCGGATAATGTCTCTATTCAAAAAGTAAAGAACACATCAAAATAATACATTTAGATAACCAAAATCATTATAAGACCTATCCTATCTTATATTTGTATAGAACATATTTTCTTCACATCATGTCTTCCTGCTAGCAAAAGAAATAAACATGTTAAAAGGATCACACACATATAGACTACTGCAACACTTTTTCACATTACATATCTTTTCCATCTCTTCATCAAGTGTTTAATGAACAAAAACTCAATCAACTGAATAAAACACACCAATCAAAAACTCAAATTCACAAAATTAAGAAAGAACAATACATACCTCAAAGAGCAGCAGTTTTCAAGAGAGAAGGCTTATGCCTGTTCCAATAATGCAAATAAAAAATAATACATCACTGCTTTATATAGGTAAAAGGAAAATAATAATAATAATAATAATAATAATAATAATAATAATAATAATAATAATAATAATAATAATAAAGCAATCATATTTTATTATTTCTATAAATTCTGTGACAAGAATTCAAAAGATTTAATATATAAGATATCAGGGTAGGCATATTTACATATGTATACCTTTTGGAATTCATCATTATAACATTTAAAAATCCTTGACCAATAAGAGCACTTAAAAAGGCCATGATTCCTTGCAATGCACCCTGAACAGAAAATGTTTTAAAAGTAATAAATTGCGACTACAAACCAAATTACAGTAAAAAAAAGTTTTTCCCCCTCCAAAAATGTAAGGCACCTTGATGAAGTATGTGGCAATGCGCTGCTTCATCAACTAAAAAAAATATTCAAAGTTCACTAACTATTTACAAAGCATGCCTATTAACGAAAAGGATAAGACAAATCCTGAAAAAATCAATCTACAAGCTATGAGGCCAAAGTAACTCATTAAGTCCTTAACTTATACAATATTAAAGACATTAATATTAAAAAAATAAAAACACAAGATAATAAGAAAAAGTAAAAAAAACCCAATATGAGTAACTAAGAGAGAATTAGGAAATATTTAAATAAAGTTTGACTAAGTTAATTCTTTAGTTGACATGTATGTTAAATTTGACAGATTTGGAAAAGCAAATAGAATTTTTGCAAATTTTGCCCTTCAAAACTTAGTTCCTTGGACAGTCCTAGTTTCGGTTAATATTTAGAAGAGACACCTTGAAAAAGGAATAAAGCTATTCATTGAGATACAAAGAGTTGAAAAAACTGCAGATGCAGTTACTTATGCCAGCATCCTAAAAGCCTGTGCAAATTTAGTCTCAGGCTCTAAGAAAGCAGTTACACTCGCACATAATCAGATCAGGGCACATAGTGTGTTTTTAATCAAATCTAAGCACATATTGTGAATTAAAGAGTATACAAATCAAATGTACAAATTTTTCAATTGAGTACAACAGTCCAAACTCAATCAAGAATTATTATCCAAATTATCAACAATACCAAACACAAGAACTAAAATAACATGTTCAAAGTTCACTAACTAAAGCAAATTCTAATTTGAAAATCCTAATTCAAACTAAGCTACTCTTAAAAATTCAGATTCAATTAAATGTAAACTAAATTCCAACAACAAAATCAAAATTAACCTAAAAACTTCATCAACTACAATATTAGAAAAAAAATAAAACCTAGTGCAAATTGCAAAATGCGTTATAGGGAGAGACCGAGAGAGGGGATGCTAGTTGAACTCAGAAATGGAGCATCTAGCAATTGCGATGAGCAGAGGTGATTAATGCGGTAGCGCAATAGAGATCGCTAGAATGACACTGGCAGTGGCTGTGCAAGGAGGGTTGACGCAGAGGAAGCAGTGGCAGATAATGAGGGATGCGATGGGTCGTGGCTTAGGGTCAAGGATAAATAAAGAGAAAGGAAGAGGGACGGAAGTGCGGCAATAGGGAACAGCAAGCAAGAGCATCAGCAACGCAATCAGTAGCAGCAGCAGCCAACGAACAGAGTTTCTGACGAGAATATGAGTTTAGGGAAGGATAGACGATGGGTTTAGGGAACAAAGGCTCAGCAAAGCAGAGCTTCTGGTGAGAAGCATAAACGATGGATTTAGTAGGACCGTCAAAATGGGATAAACCCATCGGGTCAGCCCGTTTACCCATTTAAATGGGCGGGCTTTGCCTCTAAAATTAAGTCCGTTTAAATTTTGGGCTAAACGGCTAAGCCCGATTAACCCGAAAAAAATGACGGGTTAAACGGGCTAGCCCGCAGGCTAAACGGGTGGCCCGTTTATTTTTTTACATTTTTTTCAAAAAAAAAAACAGCACTTTTAGCCGATATTTCTCCCGATCCGACCCATTAACTAAAAAAAATATTATTTTTAAACGTTTTTTTACCTAAAATTCATATTTTTTATCAAAATATTTTGCAAAAAATAAAATTAAATGATAAACGGTCTGACCCGTTTAACCCCTCGGGCTGACCATAAACGATCTGGACTAGAAAATTCTGAACTGCGAATAAAGCAGGTTTAAACGGGCCAGCCTATTTAACCCACGAGTTTAATGGGCCGGGCCTAAATGGACCAAGCTAGCCCATTTGACAGCTCTAGGATTTAGGAAAGGATTGAGAAAAAAGGTTTTGGTTTGGGCAGATTTAGGTTTTCATTTTGCGCCCAATTTTGGAAAAAATGAAGGAAGTGGCTATTTACCCAAGATTAAAATTTTTTAATGGGGTTTATAGAACTCCTGTAGATTAAAAATAAAAAATCATGTAAATTGATTTCTGAAAAATGAAAAGGAAAAAAGGGCTTCTCTCTTAGTAATTTTGTAGGAGTTTATAAAAGGTTTGATTAAATAACTACGATAAAATAAAATATTTTTTTGTAGTGGACGACTCACGGCCAGGAGCGACGAAGCAGTCACGGCGCACGCTGTTAAGAGAAACTGAGTTGAGATACGCAGTAAATAGAGTAGGGATTTCTGCCTTCGGCGATGGTGGGGGCTGGGAGGAAGGGAAGTGAGTTCCACGATAGTGGGAAGAAGAAGATGAACGAAACGACGAGCACTGGTGGCCGTTTGAAGATAAAAGATGGCTCGGCAACAACACACACAAGGGTTTGAAGAAAAACCGTGACCATTGAGCTTTTTAGGTCACCCATTTAATAAACATTAGGGAATAGAGTAGTTATTAAAAATTAAATTCTATCTCAATAAAATTATTTTAAAAATATCATTTTATTTAATTAATTTGTCAATTGATTTTTTAAATAAGTATTCTAATTTAAAAGTTGAGGTAATTAAATAATTTTTTTATTTATAAAATTAATTCAAATTTTTAATTATTTAATTTAAATTATATATAAAATTCTTTTTTATTTCTAATTACTAAAATTTTAAATTTTAATTAAGCAAAAATCTAAATTATTTATTTTAATTTAACAAAAATATTTAATTGTAATTGAAAATTATATAAATCTAAATTAATTTAAAATTCAAAATCTCATAACTTTGCTTTATTTACGTTTCAGTAAAGACAACTTTCTGAGCAATCAGGACGCGACAGGCGATAGAAGACGAACACGACGACCCACGACATGTGAAGAACGACGCAGAGAAGCTTGTGATTCTTGAGTGTACAGAGGGGTTCGATGACCGGTTGGACGACCTCGTAAAACTGTGACCATAGATTCTTTTAGGTCACTCTCCAAAACCGTGACCATAAACTCTTTTAGGTCACTTTTTCGTAAAACCGTGACCATAGACTCTTTTTAGTCACCCCCTCAAAACCGTGAGCATAGATGTCGTTTGGTCACGGTAAAAAACCGTGACCATAGACTATTTTAGGTCAACCCTAAAATCGTGACCATAGACCCCTTTAGGTCACTCTCCAAAACCGTGACCAAAGACCCTTTTAGGTCACCCTTTTGAAAAACCGTGACCATAGACTCTTTTTGGTCATTGTAAAAAATCGTGACCATAGACCCATTTAAGTCACCCCCTAAAACTGTGACCATAGACTCCTTTAGGTCACCCTCCAAAACCGTGACCATAGACCCTTTTAGGTCACCCTTTCAAAAAACTGTGACCATAGACACTTTTTGGTTACTGTAAAAAACCGTGACCATAGACACCTTTAGGTTACCCCCCAAAACCGTGACCATAGACCCTTTTAAGCCACTCCAAAAACCGTGACCATAGGCCCCTTTAGGTCACGTCCCAAAACCGTGACCATAGACCCTTTTAAGTCACCCTTTTTTGAAAAAACCGTGACCATAGCCCCTTTTTGGTCATTGTAAAAATCATGACCATAGACCCTTTTAGGCCACCCCCCCCCAAAATCATGACCATAGACCCCTTTAGGTCACTCCCTAAAACTGTGACCATAGACCCTTTTAGGTCACCCTTTTTTGAAAAACCGTGACTATAAACCTTTTTTGGTCACTGTAAAAAACCGTGACCATAGACCCCTTTAGGTCACCCCTCAAAATCGTGACCATAGACCCTTTTAGGTCACCCTTTTTTGAAAAACCGTGACCATAGGTACTTATGGTCACTCTAAAAAACCGTGACCATAGAGGATCTATGGTCACGATTTTTTACCGTGACAAAAAAAACCGTGGTCATAGACCCAAAATGTTGTAGTGGTTTGAAACTTTGGATGAATGATTTGAGAAAATTGATAGTTATATTATTGATAGATTAAAGAGAGAGTACATAGATCATAATTTTTAGATATTTCTAGGTATTATCTTTCTAGATATTTCTAATTACTTTATTTATTAGTTTATTTTCTAGACTTTTCCATTATAATTTTTAGATATTTATTTTTATGAAACAAGATCATGAGAATTCTAGAGAATTTCACAAATATGTAGTATAATCAATACTCCTCCTTGATGTACATTTGTGTAACTCCAAGCATCTCTCGAAATAGTTCAAACTTTGATTTTGGTAGTGCCTTAGTGAAGATGTCTACCAGTTGCTCATATGTGTTGCAATACCCGATCTTTATCTTTTTTTTTTCCAATATAGCTTCTCGTATAAAATTATACTTGATAGCTATATGCTTGGTCCTACTATAATGGACTGGATTGTTTGTCATTGCTATTGCTGACTTGCTGTCGTACAACATAGTTGTTGGTTCTTCTTGTTCTCTCCTATATTTTCGAACATTTTTCTTAGCCATATTGCTTGACTAGTAGCATTTGCAGTTGCAAGATACTCAGCTTCAGTGGATGATTGAGCCACAATTTTTTGTTTATTTAATGCCCAAGAACATACACTAGATCCTAGCATAAATGCATATCCAGAAGTACTTTTCATGTCATCAATTGATTCTGCCCAATCATTGTCGGTATATCCAAGTAGTTTTGGATCGTCAGTAAATGTATAGTAAATTCCATATCCCTTTGTGTCTTGTAAATATCTTAAGATTCTTCTTGCAGCCGTATAGTACTTTTGACTTGGCTTTTGCATGAATCTTAATAGTAGACTTGTTGCATATATAATGTCGGGTCTTGTGGTAGTTAGATAAAGGATACTTCCAATGAGACTTCTGTATTGCGAAGCATCTGCCTCTCCAGATCCATCTTCTTTTTGTAATTTTTCATTATGGACTAGAGGAGTAGATACTGCTTTGCAATTATTCATTTTGAACTTTTACAACAAATTTTGTGTCTATTTCTTTTGTGAGATGAAAATTCCGTCCTTATTTTGGTTTATCTCAATGTCAAGAAAATAGTACATCAATCTTAAGTCAGTCATCTCAAATGTTTGCTTTATTTTTTCTTTGAATTCTCTGATCATGATCTCTTTGTTTCATGTGTAGATAAGATCGTTTATATACAAGAAAACTATGAGAGTGTTTGAATTACCTTATGTCTTAATATAGAGTGTAGACTCACTTTTCCTCCTCCTGAATTCATGATTAGTGAAATATTTTTTAATTCGACTGTATCATACTTGTGGAGCTTACTTGAGTCCGTAGACTGCTTTCTTTAGCCTTAACACCTTGTCTTTATGTCCTTCTACAATGAACCCTTGTGCTTAGGAGTGTACATGGGTTGGGTGAAACCGGGTTCGTCTTAACCCAGATCTAGTCCTAAATATATACCGGATCTATTTTTTAAATACTAACCCGACCCTAGACCCTCCTTCCATTATTTTTTATCTAAACAAATAAAATTAAGGAAGAATCAGCAATAATCAGCAACACATCAAATTAAAAAAAACGGAAAAAAATCAAAATTAATTAATTTTTTTCAAATTCAGCAAAAATAAGCAATTTTAATTTACTGATCAGAACAAGAATCAAAACACCAAAATACTATCACTAATTAATTTTTTTCCATAAATAAAGAAACTACTATCACTGGTAATCAAAAATCAAAACAATAATCAAAACTCTGGTTAGAACAATAATCAACACCCCTAATCATAAGTTCTAATAATCAAAATTCCTAATCAGAAGTTTCAATAATCAAAATTCCCAATTCAGAACATTAATTAATTATAATAATTATTTACTTGAGTCCTGAGTAGCTAAGCTTGAGAATAAAGGTCAAAGAAGAGAAGAAGAAGATGACCTAAGAAGAGATATAGCAGGGTCGTCGTTAGTCGCCAGAGAGAAGCAGGGCAGCACTGTCAGTCTTCAGTCGTCAGTCGTCACCGTCATCAGTTGAACGAGCTTTGGCGTGGGCCAAGATGACTCTGAGGCTGGTGAGCGGTGACAGTAGCTAGTGAGAGATAGAGAGAAGGCTAACAGAGAAAAGGTGGTGCCATGCGTGAAGGGAGGAGGGTGTGTGGCTTAGTGGTTGTAGAGAAGATGGGGGGTTCATGCTTCAGGGTTGTGTGTGGCTGTGTGCTGCGTCTGCTTGAATGGATGAATGCATCCCACTGCCCAGGGCCCTAATCTTGGACAACACTATGCTTACTGGGTCGGGTCCAGGTGACCCGAGCTACGGCCCGACCCCGGTTTAAGCATTCTTCTAGGTTTCTTTTCCTTTTCCTGGGTCACTTTGGGTCTGAGCCAACATGTTTTAAAATGCTTTGGGCCTGGGCCGAACCGGGCCATGTACACCCCTACTTGTGGTTGATCAATATATAGTTCTTCCACCAGTTCCTATTTAAAAAGGCAGATTTCACATCCAGTTGATAGATCTTTCATTACTTTTGTGCTGCTAGTGCAATGAGCGCCCTTATTGTATCTAGGTGAGCTACAGGTGCAAATGTCTCTGTGTAATCTATCCTAGGAATTTGTGCATATCCTTTAGCTATGAGCCTTGTCTTATGCTTCTGAATGGATCCATCGGGATTAAGCTTAGTCTTGTACACCCATTTGACTCCAATGACATCTTTTTTTGAAGGACAATTTATCAACTCCCATGTGTTGTTCTTCTCAATCATCTTGATTTCTTCTTCCATGGCATTTTTCCATTCTTCTTGCTTTTCTGCTTCTTTAAAGCTTGTAGGCTCGATCTTGGAAAAATTACATGTTTCATATACATCTTGTAGAGGCTTAGTTTTTCTTGGAGAAAAATCAATGTTTGCTTCTACTATTGGAGTAGTTGTGCTTGCTTCTTCACGTTCTTGTTCTTCTAGTCTTGTAGATAATTGTTGTGATACTTCAATGCTTTATTTCTTGACTTTTTTATCTTCCTAATTCAATGAATAACTTTTGTTAAAATCTACGTCTCTGCTAATGAGTTTCTTTATTTTCAAGTTATACACATGGTATCTTTTTGATTATGTACTATACCCAAGGAAGATTTTTTTCTCTATCTTTTCATCAAGCTTGCTTCTTTTTTGTGTAAGAATGTAGACATAGCATATGCATTCAAAGACTTTTAGATTCTTTGCAGAAGGTTTTTGAGTTTTATTTTCTATTGCCTTAGTGGGACAGCGATTTAGTAGGTATACTACTATGTATACAGCTTCTGTCCAAAAGATGTTTGGCATATTTTTGTGCTTAAGGATCAAGCATGTCATTTCCATCACAGTTCTATTTTTTCTCTTAGATACTCCATTTTGCTTAGGAGCATATCCCAATGTGAGTTGATGCTCGACACCCTCTTCTTCACAGAATTTATTAGATTCTTTGGAAGTGTATTCAATTCCTCTGTCGCCATAGAGTACATTGATTCTACGACCACTTTGCTTCTCCAAATGTTGCTTATTCTTCTTGAAGATGTCAAAAACCTTTGATCTTTCACGTAGAAAATATACCCATGTCATCCTGGTATAATCATCGATGAAGAGAATGAAGTACCTGTAGTTATTGAGTGATGGGATCTTCATCGGACCACAAACATCAGTGTGAACTAATTCAAGCATCTCCTTGACTCGCCAAGCTCTTTCAAAATAAAATAGTTGACGACGTTGATTGCCAAGTAAGCATCCTTTGCAGGGTTGATTAATATTTGTGATGCTTGGTTGATTTGTCATTAATTGCTTTTGGTGTAGCAACTTTAGTCCATAAAAGTGAAAATGGCCAAATTTTTGATGCCACAGCCATGAATTATCTTCTTGTGCCTTTAATGTTGTTTCTATGATATAACTCAATTTGAGTGAAAAGCCTCTATTTTTCATCTTTACTATTGCTAGAAGCCTTCTAGTTTTTCTTTCACTTATGGTGCATGAGCCTTTTTCAAAGTGTAATACATATGTAGCCTTTCTCTATCATTTGGTTAATACTCAGTAGATTTTGAGCCAGTTTAAGAACTAATAGAATATCTATAATATTCTTAGTTTCTATCTTGGTGTGGACAGTGATTGTACCTTTGCCATTCGCCTGCACGATCATTCTATCTCTAAGTCTGATGCCAGATCGAACAGATTTATTGATGTCACTAAATAGGCTTTGATCACATGTCATGTGATTATTGCAACCACTATCGAGATACTATATATCATCTTTTTTCTTGTACTCTTCTTGTAATGATGCATAAAAGAAACACTCTTCTCCTTTCTTTTTTTCAGAGAGGTTTGCTGATGATTGATCTTCATCCAGCAGTTTTTTTTCATATGACCAAATCTTTTATAATTGCGGCCTTGTTGTTTTCCATGATGCCAATAATCATTTTTCAAGTGGTTGATTTTCTTGCATATGTCACATGGAGAATATTGTTTCCTATCTTCAGTTTTATTTTTTATTTTTCTAGAAGTGTTTCTCCTTTCAGAATTTTCTTATCTTTTTTCTCCTCTTCTGTTATTTAAATTCTGAGATTTTATATTGAGTTTAGATTGAAATATATTTTCTATTGAATCTTCATCATCTCGACTTGCTAGTCTTTACTCAAAAGTGTGTAGTAAACTTATTAACCCTGTTAGTATTAGCGTTGATAAATCCTTAGTTTTCTCAATTGTAGACAATTTAGGATCAAATTTAGAAGGCAAACTAATGAGTATTTTTTTCAGTATCTTTTTATTGAGCAAGCTTCTCCATATGCTTTCATTTAAGTTACTAAACTCATTAATCTTATATAGTAATTTTTTATTTTTTCAAAATCTTTCATTTTTATATTTGCATATTGCTTCCTTAGAGATTAGAGGAAGATTGTGCGTACCTTTGTGTCACCTCTGAACTCTTACTCCAAATTTTTTCATACTTTCTTAGTTGACGATATTCCTCTTATCCTTGAGAAGGTTGTCTTTGTTAAAGCTTGTTGGAGAAAGCATAAAGCAATATAATTTCTTTGTTGCTCTTTAATCAATTTTTTTTCTGCAGCAAAAAGTGTTGCTTGATTCTCTAGCATGGTGAACCCTTCGTGGACAACATTCCACTAGCTTTGTACTTATAAAAAAAAGGTTGTTATTTGAGAATGCCAATCCTCATAATTGTCTTCTGATAATGTAGGCACAAGAATATTTATAATTGAAATAGTTATAGTTACGAAAAAATTTGTTTGAGTGGGTTATAATGTGGTGGATATATATGTATAGTTGATACGTTAGAAAGAAAGATTCTACACCTAGTAAATGACCAAACGTAGCTTTGATGTCATTGTTAGTTTTATGAAATAGTTAGAAGTTGGTTTAATTTATTATAGACTTGAATATTGTAGCAAGAATAGCAAGGATGATTTTTATAAAGAAATAGTTTGATAGTTATATTATTGATAGGTTAAAGAGAGGGTACAAAGACTAGTAAAATTTGATGTATTTGTTAATTGATTACAATAAGCACTACAATGGCCTATTTATAGGCCTCACAAGTTGATAGATCATAATTTTTTTTAGATATTTCTAGATATTATCTTTTTAGATATTTATTAGACTTCTCCATGATAATATTTAGATATTTATTTTTTATGAAATAGAATCATGAGAATTATAAAGAATTCCACAAATATGTAGCATAATCAGTAAGGAGAAAAAAGAGAAGAAAAAGAAGACGATGACGACAACAAAGAAGAGGAGGAGAGAGTTTTAAATTATGTAAAATTTATCAAAAAATAGCATTAGATATATCCTTCAATTGTAGACTATATTTTCTCTGAAAACTGCCATTGCTTATGTATTAATTCCTGCTTTGTATTGTATACAACATATAGTATAAATTACACAGATGATGTCAAATTCCCATGTTGTATAATAACTAATTACTGAGTTGATATTGGATAAGTAAAAGAAGGATCATTGTAGCCAACACACGAGATTGCATTCACTGTATGTATGGAATGCATTAGAGGGGAAAAAGAATAAGAAGATCGTATATCATTACGTCATATTAAATATCACTTCATTTATAAGTACTATGGTGCTTTCTAAATTTATTACATTAGGATTTTGATTTGTCTTTAGCTATTGATAGGATGATAGATGATCTAAAAAGAACAGTGAAGTGGTATGTATATTGAATAGAGGAATTAAGCCAGAAACACAAGTTTAGAGTTCAGAACTAAGAACAATCAAAAGGAAATCAAGCTCATCAGTGGCTTGAGCTCTAAAAATAAAAAATAGAGTTCTTCAATGTAATAGCAAATGCGAAAAAATTAAAAGAAATAGAGAAATCAGAATCCGCTGAATTAGATTGCAGCAGTGGGAATAATCCATAACCTGAGAAAGAGGGAAGTAGGAATCAACAGGGTGGCAGAGAAGATAACAGAATAGAAGAATAGGAAAATAAAAGAGAATATTCTACGTAGCAGCTGAATGTGAGTGACAGAAAAAAATAGGGTTGAGAGAGAAGAAGGAAGAAAAATACCACAATACACTTAGTGCCTGATTCCTTCAGCAGCCTGCTATTTGACCTCTTTCTCACGCTTCTTCTGAGGCCCTGAATTTGAGGATCTACTGCCATCTGTCCCGAGTTAGTTGTAACCTCTTTTGCTAACGTTGCATGCCTCTCACTTCCTTCCTTACATTCAGCTATACTCGTATCAGCTATCTAATTTCTTTTTTTTTGTATAAAAAAATACTAAAGCACAAATAGGACAATCAGACTGAGCGAAACAATTTCAAGTAACAATGAGTAAACCAAAGAAAATATAGTATTGTGTAAAGTAAAAACATAGTTCTAAATAAACCAAACCTCTCGATACCTATTACTATGATTTGATGGTGTGTAGGGCAAAATTGAATAATAAGCATTCTGCTACCATTGTCAATATATGCCTCCTTATTTAACTTGTGTTTATCTAAAAATTTGCTTAAAAGTAATTTTATGTAATTTTTCTAATAGTAATTATTGTTTTTATAGTTTCTCAAAACTACTTGCGTATTTTTTATTTTTGTTTTTTTTTTCACTCTTGTAGTTACTATTGAATCAACTGGACCTGAAGTGATATTCACTAAAATTGTGAAGATTCTAAAAGACAAGTGTAAATGAATAATTACTGAATTTTTTTGTGTGTGTATTTTGCAACAGAAATAGTGGTAAAAATATAGTACATAATATACTGTCTATATTGTTATTATCTTTATTTAATCATCTAATAAGAACATATATTTTTCTTTTGATACAAAACACTTTTTTTTTTGTAGTGAATTCCAACCCTTTATAGCCAATAGAAAATTTGATTGGAAATTTTATACATTATCTTTTTTATGCTTTATATACCATCAAATTAAGATAGAGATTTTTTTATGGTGTAACACTTGATTTAAATTATACTTCTGTGTTCACTAATTGGCATTTAGCTATTGACTTTAAACTTTTATTTTTTTCTATCAATCTTATTCTTTATATATGTTATTATTTTATTTATAAAATTTTTATTATTTCTCTTTATATGAATTTTTTTATTTTATTATTTATTATTTTTATTTTTTATCAATTTTTTTAATTCTAAATTATACACTTTTATAATTATAGTTGTTGATTTTAACTAATATTATTCAAACAATATTTATTTTATCAAAATCAACTTTAATATAAAATTACTAAACATAAATCATATTAACACAAACTCATTTCTATCCAAAATTAATTTTATAAAATTATATTCATTCAAATTTTAAATTTATCAAATGCCAATACAAACACACACTACAAAATAGAAAAGAACTTCTTAAAATTAATGTATCCTTTATGCATCCAAACCAAAAGAGATATAAGTATAATGTGAAATAAGCTTATTATATAAATACATAATTACTATACAAAAATTGAGCAACATTTCTTTTGTTGTGAATTAGGAACCGGAAAGCAAACACCACTACACGAAGATATGTGCCACTTAGTTTTACACGAAGATATGTGCCACTTAGTTTTGTTAGGGCTATGGTCAGCACAGTTACTAAAAGCTATTAGAAGAAGAGTGAAGTCTATTGATGCGTGAGTAATTTTTTTTATATTTTTGTAATTTAGATATAAATTTATTGAGTTTTTATTAGATTTCGGTGTTTTAAATCAATTTAGATGTTACTTTGATTTGCATTATTATTTTAATAATTTTAAGTAAATTTTGGACGAGTTGACAGAGTTCATACAAAAGAAAAAGAAGAAATTTGGATGCTGTCACTTGGCACCAAACGCCACGATCCGGCGTTTAGCACCAAAAACTTCGTAATATGTGCCCAAAATGTGTACTAGTGGTGCTAAACAGCGCTCTCTGGCGTTTAACTCCAGAAATCGTCTCTATTCAGCGGTACTAAACGCCGAGCTTGGCGTTTAGCGCTAGTAGCGCGTCTTCATGTTACACGAAAGGCTTTGTTTAGCTTTAGTTTTTAATATTTAATTAAAATAAAATAAAATATTTTAGAGTTTTATATTTTTATTTTATTTTATTTTCAAATCAATTAGGATTAGATATAAAAGGGAAAAAGATTCAGTCCTTCGAACTCTCTTTTCTTCTTCCTTCTCATTCTGCACTTGAATACTTTTTATAACCCTAGGTTTTTCTTTGAGCCATGAGCAACTAAACCTCATCTGTTAAGGTTAGGAGCTCTGTTTATTTTGATGGATTAACACTATTGTCATTCTACTTCTAATTAATTCATTGATTTAATTTCAAGAATTGCTTTCGTTCTTCATTCTAGGAATTAGAGTATATTGGAAAATAACTCTTTTTCGAATTGAATTCTTGTTGAATCTTGGAAAAGTTAATTCACTTGAATAACAACTTGAAATCAATTTCTTGTAATTCTCTATTTATCTAGACTTAACATGATACGTGACATATAATCATCTAATCTTTGGGTATTTAGGATTTGTGTGGCTCATAAACTAGAATTGGACTTTAAACCTTTAATCTAAATTAAGTGACCAAGGAATTGGCGGTTGATTAGGTTAGAGGAGATTAAATTACTAAGGAATTAGGGTTTAAAGTAGTTGGTAAGAATTATTAATTCGAAAATCTTAACTATTGCTTTCTTACTATTTTTCATATAATTTTCAAAACTCGTTTACTATTGCTTTCTTACTTTCTCTAATTTCTGTTTTATGCAATTTGAAACTAAACTACTCAATTTAGTTTGTCTGACTAGTCTGATCAGTCAACTATTATTGCTCAATCCATTAATTCTCGTGGGATTAATACTCACTCACATGAGTTATTACTTGGTACGATCCAATACATTTGCTGATAAGTTGTGGTTTTGAAAATCTGCACCAAATTTTTAGCGCCGTTGTCAGGGATTAACTGTGATTGACAACTACCCATTGTTTGATTACTTAGATTAGACATTTTCTTGCTTTAATTTGTTCAATTTCTCCGTTTAAATTTTTGAACTTTACTTAGTCTTTTTCTTTTGTTTTATTCATTTTATTTTCTTATTTTTTTCCTCTTGGTTTCGATTTTTTCCCTTAAATTTCATCATTATGTTTGAAAACTTTGCCTTTTTATTTTATTTTATTTTATTTTATTTCTTTTACTCAATTTACCTCACAAAAAATTCTCTTCACTTTGACGTAGAGATTCCCACTTTTTTCTTGTTTTTTATTTGTTTATGAGTAGAAACAAAGACAAGGAATCTCTTCTTGAATTTGAATCTGAGATTGAAAGGACTGTTAGAAAATGCCAACAACAAGAAATCACCATGGAGCCAAACAACAACAATGTTGTTATTCCCAATGCTGCTAAAGCTCCTAATGCTCCTAAGCAACCTAAAAGAGCTCTTGGTTCTTACACTGCTCCAAATCCCACTTTCTATGGCAGTAGCATTGTTGTACCACCTGTGAATACCAACAATTTTGAGATGAAGCCTCAACTCATTACATTGGTGCAACAAAACTGTCTGTTTCATGGACTCATGTAGGAAGACCAAAACTTATTCATCTATAATTTTCTATAAATTCGTGATACGTTAAAGACCAATGGAGTCCATCCTGATGTCTATCGGTTGTTGCTTTTTCTGTTTGTTGTACGGGACAAAGCCAAGCAGTGGCTTAAAACACAATCCAAGGAGAGCCTGGATACTGGGATAATGTGGTCAGCAAATTTTTGACAAAATTCTTTCTACCTCAGAGGCTGACCAAGATGAGGACTAATGTTCAGACTTTCAAGCAAAGAGAGGGTGAGTCTCTCTATGAAGTTTGGGAGAGGTACAAGGTGATGCTCAAAAAATTTTCTCCTGACATATTTTCGGACTAGATACAGTTACAAATCTTTTATGATAGAGTTATTGAGGCCACCAGGATGTCTTTTCTCATAAAGAAGTCCACTGAAGAGGCTCTAGAGTTGATTGAGATAGTTGCTAACAACCAATATTTATACTCTTCTGAGAGGACCGCCATGAGAAAAGGAGTCATGGAACTAGATGCTCTGGATATCGTTCTTGCTCAAAATAAAGCCATATCTCAACAAGTAAATGCTATTACTCAGCATTTAGGTGGATTACAAGTCTCGAACATTAATACCTAAGATGCTTCTTATGACATGAGTGGTGGCTTCTCTCAAAGTGAGAATTATGATTATGGTCAATTTTTCCTGAACAGGTTAATTACATGGACAATTCTTCCAGACTCCCCTAATAAGGATCCGTTCTCTAAAACTTACAATCCAGAGTGGAGGAATCACCCAAATTTTTGTGGGAAAATCAACCACAGAGGCAACCAAATTTCAACAATAACAATTCTCCTTAAGGCAATTTCAATCAAGGTAACTTCAACAATAACAACCGGCAGTTTCAGCCTCCTCAATAAAACCATGCACCTTCTTCTTTTCAGAAGTCTTCTGACTTGGAATCCATAGTTGCAGAACTTTTTAAGGGTATCCGTAGCTTCATGCAAGAAACTAGAGCTTTAATTATAATCTTGGAAGTTCAAATGGGTCAGTTGAGCAAGCAAGTAGCTGAGAGGCCTCCTAATACCTTCCCCAATAATACAGTGCCTAACCCAAGGAAAGAGTAGAAGGCCATACATCTGAGAAGTGGTAAGGTAGCCAGTTCAGAAGCACAGACTAGTGAGGAGCCCGTTGAAAAAGAAGTTTCAGAGAAGACTCAGGACAAGGTGGAGCACACCCTTGAGAGAGACATATGGACAACCTCTTTTCGGTTGATCTTGAACAATATAAAGTGAAGTCTCCAAAGGTTTCAGAAGGCATCCAAATACAAGAAGTTTTCAAGATTCTTAGAGGTCTTCAGGAAGCATCAAATCAACATTCCTTTTGCAAAGAGTTTGGAGTAAATGCCTTTCTATGCTAAGTTTATAAAGGAATTGTTGACCAACAAGAGGAATTAGAAAGAGAGTGAAAAAAGCTTTCTCATTCTTTGCACCATTGGAGACATTACTATTTAGAGGACATTATGTGATCTTGGAGGTAGCATCAATCTCATGCCACTTTCCTTGATAAGAAAGCTCCAAATTGATTAGGTAAATTCTACTCGTATTTCTTTTCAACTTGCTGACTGTTTAATTAAATTTCCTCTTGGAGTTGTTAAGAATTTAATAGTGAAAGTGGGACCTTTTATATTTTCTGCTGATTTTGTTACACTAAATATGGAAGATGGCAAGGATGCCTCTATTATTTTGAGGAGACCCTTCTTAGCTATAGGGAGACCCCTTATTGATTTGCGAAAAGGTGAGTTGACCTTGAGAGTCAATGAAGAAGAGGTTGTCCTTAATGTGCTTGAGACCTTGCAACATCCTAGTAATTCTGAAGGATGTATGAGAGTTAATCTTATTAAGCCATTAATTCAAAAGGTCTTTGAAGCGGAAGAGCTTGATGGTGCTTTGGAACCCCCTTTGGAGGATGGTTTGCTAGAGATTGATGATTCACTATCATCAAAGAGGGAGACAAACACGCCTATTAACGAGGAAGGGCCACCGAAGCTTGAGTTAAAGCCCTTACCTCCCTCTTTGAAGTATGTATTTCTAGGCGAGCATGATTCTTATCCAGTGATTATTAGCTCCTTTTTGAGTCATGATAAAGATGATGCAGTGATACAAGTGCTCAAGAGCCATAAAATAACTCTTGGGTGGACCATTAATGACTTGAAAAGGATTAATCCAGCTATGTGTATGCACAAGATACTACTTGAGGAAGATGCTAAACCGATAGTGAAACCACAAAGGAAGCTCAATCCAACTATGAAAAAGGTAGTCCCGAAAGAGGTTATGAAGCTCTGAAAAGCCGAGATAATTTACCAAATTTCTGATAGTCTATGAGTGAGCCCTGTGCAAGTAGTTCCCAAGAAAGGAGGGGTGACAGTGGTCAAGAATGAAAAGAATGAGCTTATTCCTACAAGAACCGTCACAAGGTGGCGTATGTGCATTGATTACAGGAGGCTCAACATTATAACAAGGAAGGATCACTTCCCCTTGTCTTTTATTGATCAGATTCTTGAGAGGTTAGCTGGCCATGCATTTTACTGTTTTCTAGATGGATATTCTAGCTATAATCAGATTGTTGTAGACCCTCAAGACCAGGAGAAGACGACATTCACTTGCCACTTTGGAGTATTTACTTATCGAAGGATGCCGTTTGGACTGTGTGATGCCCCAACAATTTTTCAGAGGTGCATGCTTTCCATATTTTCTGACATGGTTGACAAGTTTATTGAGGTATTTATGGATGATTTTACTGCATTTGGTAATTCTTTTTACTCTTGCCTGAGACATCTTTTCTTGGTCTTGAAATGGTGCTAAGAAACAAACCTTGTTTTAAATTGGAAAAAAATGCCACTTTATGGAAACTGAAGGTATTGTTCTTGGGCACCGGATTTCAAGTAAAGGAATAAAAGGTTGATAGAGCTAAGGTGAAGGTAATTGAAAAATTACCACCACCTACTAATGTAAAAGCAATCCGGAGTTTCCTAGGACATCAGGCTTTTACAGAAGATTTATAAAGGATTTTTCAAAAATTGCTAAGCCTTCAACCTCTTGGTTGCAGATATTCCTTTTTGTTTTGAATATGACTGTTTGCATGCTTTTGAGACTCTGAAAGCTAAACTTATCTCTACTCCTATTATAGCTCTTCCTAACTGGGATTTATCATTTGAATTGATGTGTGATGCCAGTGTTGTACACATCATTTACTATGCTAGCCGTGTGTTAAATGACACACAAAAGAATTACACAACTACAGAAAAAGAACTATTTACTGTAGTTCATGCTTTTGATAAGTTTAAGTCCTATTTGATTGGTTCTAAGGTTATTGTTTTTACTGACCATGATGTTCTTAAGTACCTTTTAACCAAGTAGGATGCTAAACCAAGGTTGATCAGGTGGGTGCTCCTTTTTCAGGAGTTTGATATTAATACTAGAGATAAGAAAGGGTTAGAAAACTAAGTAGCTAACAACCTTTCCAGGATTGAGCTTGAAGAGAGAATGCAACACCCACTCATGTGACTGAGACTTTTTTAGATGAGCAACTCTTTGCTATTCAGAGAGCCCCGTGGTTTGCAGATATTGTAAACTACAAGCCTATGTGGTTCATTCCTATGGAGTACACTAAAACGCAAGTGAAGAAGCTACTTAATGATACCAAGTACTTCTTGTGGGAGGAACCTTACCTTTTCAAGAGATGCTCATATGGTATTATCCGGCTTGTATTTTGGATGAGGAAATATAGCAGATTCTGTGACATTGTCATGGTTCTGAGTACGGAGTCCACTTTTGTGGTGAGAGGACAGAAACTAAGGTCCTCTAGAATAGTTTTTTTGGCCGACTCTTTTTAGAGTTGCTTAGAATTTTGTGAGCAACTGTGATAAGTGTCAGAGAGCTAAAAATCTTTTCAACAACCATGAGATGCCACAACAAGGAATATTGGAGATTGAGTTATTTGATGTGTGGGGTATTGACTTCATGGAGCCTTTCTCACCCTCATACTCAAACAATTACATTTTGGTGGCAGTTGACTATGTGCCCAAGTGGGTGGAAGCAGTGGCTTTACCTACTAATGACGCCAAGGTGGTGCTAAGCTTTCTTCAGATATATATTTTCAGTCGGTTTGGTGTCTCCAGGACATTAATCAGTGATGGAGGAAACAGAAATGTTTTACTTTTAATCACTTAATCATATATATATATATATATAATGGCGAGGGGGAAATCCAAGACTAAACCAAATACAGAAGATACGGTTACATATGTACATAAAGCTCTGATCTTCAGTCACGGCTCCTCAC
Source organism: Arachis duranensis (assembly GCF_000817695.3). Classification (NCBI taxonomy): domain Eukaryota; kingdom Viridiplantae; phylum Streptophyta; class Magnoliopsida; order Fabales; family Fabaceae; genus Arachis; species Arachis duranensis. The sequence goes on along the minus strand of NC_029780.3, from coordinate 21,254,628 downwards.
CAGATATTCCTGAACCTGTTGCTAAAAGAAAAATCTGTAGTTAGTGAGAACTTCATTCTTGTAGTTTCTCAATAGGGACAGTGAATCCCGCGAGAGTAAGGAAATAAGTTCCAAATAATTACTATATAATTTTAAGTAATTACCATTAGAATTTGTCAAAACTTACTTTAAACAAATCCAAGTTACGTCACTCAGTTTTCGAGTTACAGTAATCAGTTCTCGACTATCTTAATCCTTGACATATACAGGAACCAACAAGCACAAACAGACACGCAATACAAGCACATAAACAGTTCACACATAAACTAAGTACAAAGAATTCACAAATAAGACAGCACAACACACAGAACACTCAAGCAATTCATACAAATGCATCTGATGAATGCCTTCTCTATGCAGGCCATGAGCTCATGCGTCGGTTGTCTACCTGTAATCCGATGTTACTCGAGGCCAACCCCAAATATGGTCTCTTTATCGTGTCAGTTAGGCACAATTATCATCATGGGCGAACCCATGTCAATTAGGATATCTGGGCATCATGGTAAGAGACGGACTATCAATTAGGCGAACATTCCTGCATTAGCAAGCTTAGGCTATCAGTTGGATGGGCACTTTCACATTAGCAATTTGGCATAAAGGCCCATTCAATCAAGCAATATGCTATCAGTTAGGCATATATTCCCGCATTAGCAACCTCAACCTATTAGTCAGGCGGGAACTTCTACATTAGCACTTTGACACAAGGCTCACTCAATCATACAGTTTTCATGATTCACTCTCCATTCCAATTATCTCTTTCATACATGGCTTCTCATTTTCCTTCTCTTTATTATTCTTTCACATCACCAATTACATACACATACCTCCACATCATCTATGTTATTAAACGTACCTCTGTATCACCGCTTAATTACACATACCTCCGCATCACCAAATAATCAATCACACCTCCACATCACCACATATTCATTTGTCGATCATAACCTTAAATTGATTAGTTTCTAGGTAGTCAAACTTCTTAACGTTCAATAAAAACTAGTTTTCTTAATAAACCGAACTCAAATTATAACTTAAAACAAGAATATTTTCTCAATAGGTTAAACTTAAGACATAGTGCTTTTCTTGATAAATTGAAAACTAAGTAGTATGAGTCTTAAATCAAATTTTCTTTTGAATAACAATTTAAACAAAACTTCGGAGTTTTATAAAATTTTCTGCAGCGGTTTCTCTAAAATCTGGGTTTTGCCACCCTTCAAGGTTTCTAACCAAACCATTTCTCAACCTTTCCAAAATGTCAAATAATATTTTAGTAATTAAAACATTTTTTTGAAGCTAAGCCACTTTCTATTTTAATAAAATTCAGCTCCCTTTTAGTTCTTTTGCTATTGAATCAAACCAATATTTTCTCAAACTGTTTCCAACGGTTTCAAACCCAAGTCACTCCTTAGTATAAATTTATAACTCAAACTTTGAATACAAAATTCTTTTCTCAATATGAATAAATATGTAAACCAAATATTTTTTTTAACATAGAATCATTTCTCAAAATAAGCTTGTAAATCAGGTTTCCAAAATAAAATCACTTTTTCGTATATTTTTTACAAGAATTCATACAGAACCTCCTTTTAAAAATAGACTTCACCATCCTCACGACTCCCTCACTTCCATCATTCCTTTACTTATCTCAATCTAAACCAGTATTCAATTCAGAATCAATCCATCGAATTACCAAAATCAATCAAAATCACAGCAAAAAAATATAATCTCAATAATACTATAATTATTAATATATTAATAATTATTTACTATACTTTTGGACATTCTTAAATTAAAAGCTGTTAATTTTAAAATAAAATTCCCTACCTCTGTATGAAATCAAAACAATGTAAACTCCAGAGAAACTTTTCTATCGAACTGCTGAAAAAGAAAACGCCAGAATCGGCTACTCCACCTCCAGGACTCTTTCGGCTGAACCTTGCATGGAGCAACTCCACCGTCAATTTCTCCCAAACAAAATTGACATTAACGTAAAGAAGAAAAAGATAAAAACACTTTTGTCAGATTAGATTTTTGTTTGGAGTTAAAGATTTAAAGAAATTGAAGTAAAAAAATTTAGGGTTCCACGATTTTCTCTCTCACTCTCGGTCACTATCTTCTTACCGTGGAAGAAAATGAAATGTGATAAGAAAATGTGATCCACGGTCATACATACATATATACATACATACATATATATATAAGCCAAATTTTCATTTCTTTTCTTTTATTTTCTTAATAGCTTTGTTCATGATTTTTCTATTATATGTACATAATGGACTCAAATAATAATAATAATAATAATAATAATAATAATAATAATTGAATTTTACTTATCGAAATAGTTTCTAATAAATAATTCAAACTAATAGAATAAGTCATGATTAAATTAAACTTCAATAATTATAAAATTTTAGTTAATTGTTTTTGATAAAATAAATTTTTAAAAATAAAATCTCAATATAATATAATAACTTATAAATAACTAATTTTTTAATTTTCAAAAATTCATATCCCATCCACCTTTCAAAAATTTTTGCCCTCGAAAATTATTATATTGAAATAGGTTTAAATTCCAACAAAAAAATAAGGTCATCGAAGAGAAGTACAAAAAAAATGTCAAAGATAATATTCAAAAGAGGGTAGGTAGGCAATTAGATTTACGGACAAACAGAGGTACAGAGGGACAATAAGGTTTGGTCGGGAAATAATCAAATCACATATTGGAAAAATCCAAGGAAAGGATTCCAATGAAGATAATGAAGGAAGAGGTGGCGCCAAGTCACATAGCACGAGTAAAGAATATACGTCGAAACGAATCCTTACGTGATTTGCATAACCTATTACTTCTACTTCGTCTATGATAATCCATTAGTGTTTCCATATACATGAATCATTAGTATTAAGTTGGTCAGACCTAATACCATGAGAGATACAACGGTCGACTAACAGCATTAATCAATAGACAGTCATGTATCTTAAACTCAAATTCTTGTCACTAGGAAAAGTCCTACTGCATGACAGACACTCAGAGTATGCAGTGAAGCATAGTCAGTCCGTTCCCAAGGCTCTAACAGGAATGAACTGCTCTGATACCATAATGTAACACCCTAACTTTTAGCACCTCATGATCGCACTAAAAGTCCGAGCGCTACTTACCTCTATTTCTTTAATTATATACTATGTTTATTTAATATTGAGCCTTCGCGAGTACGAACCGAAAGTTTAATTAAGAAAATAGAAAGGTTTTACTTTTAATCACTTAATCATATATATATATATATATATATATATATTCACAAAGCATTATATACATAGACTTATTTCAAGATTCTCAAATACAAGTCCTACCCCTCTAAAAATTAAAGACAATAAATGGCGAGGGAAAAATCCAAGACTAAACCAAATACAGAAGATACGGTTACATATGTACATAAAGCTCTGATGTTCAGTTGCAGCTCCGTGCCAAAGATTCCTAAACCTGTTGCTGAAAAGGAAATCTGTAGGGGGTGAGAACTTCGTCCTCGCAGATTCTCAGTAGGGACAGTGAATGCCGTGAAAGTAAGGAAATAATTTGCAAATAATTGCTTTATAATTTTAAATTAATTACCATTAGAATTTGTCAAAACTTACTTTAAACAAATCCAAGTTACGTCACTCAGTTTTCGAGTTATAGTAATTAGTTCTCAGCTATCTTAATCCTTGACATATACAAGAACCAATAAGCACAAACAGACACGCAATACAAGCACATAAACAGTTCACACATAAACTAAGTATAAGGAATTCACAAAGAAGACAGCATAACACACTAAACACTCAAGAAATTCGTACAAATGCATCTGATGAATGTCTTTCCTATCCAGGTCATGAGCTCATGCATCGGTTGTCTACCTGCAATCCAACATTACTCGGGACGAACTCCAAATAGGGTCTCTTTACCGTGCAAGTTAGGCACAATTATCATCATGGGCGAACCCATGTCAATTAGGATATCTTGACATCACGGTAAGAGACATGCTATCAATTAGGCGAACATTCCCGCATTAGCAAACTTGGGCTATCATTTAGGCGGGCACTTTCACATTAGCAATTTGGCACAAAGGCCCATTCAATCAAGCAATATGCTATTAGTTAGGTGGACATTCTCGCATTAGCAATCTCAAGCTATCTGTCAGGCGGGCACTTCTGCATTAGCACTTTGACATAAGGCTCACTCAATCATACACTTTTTCATGATTCACTCTCCATTCCAATTATCTCTTTCATACATGGCTTCTCATTTTCTTTCTCTTTATTATTCCTCTACATCACCAATTACATACGCATACCTCTGCATCACCTACGTTATTAAACGTACCTCCGTATTACCTCTTAATTACACATACCTTCGTATCACCAAATAATCAATCACACCTCCACATCACCACATATTTATTCGTCTATCATAACCTTAAATCGATTAGTTTCTAGGTAGTCAAACTTCTTAACGTTCAATAAAAATTATTTTTCTTAATAAACCGAACTCAAATTATAACTTAAAATAAGAATCTTTTCTCAATAGGTTAAACTTAAGACATAGTACTTTTCTTGATAAATTGAAAACCAATTAGTATGATTCCTAAATCAAATTTTCTTTTGAATAACGATTTAAACAAAGCCTCAGAATTTTATAAAAATTTCTGCAGCGTTTTCTCTGAAATCCGGGCTTTGCCACCCTTCAAGGTTCCAACCAAACCATTTCTCAACCTTTCCAAAATGTCAAATAATTTTTTAGTAATTAAAATATTTTTTTGAAACTAAGCCACTTTCCATTTTAATAAAATTCAGCTCCGTTTAAGTTCTTTTGATATTGAATCAAACCAATATTTTCTCAAACTCTTTTCAATGATTTCAAACCCAAGTCACTCCTTACTATAAAGTTATAACTCAAACTTTGAATACAAAACTCTTTTCTCAATATGAGTAAATATGTAAACCAAATCTTTTTCTAACATAGAGTCATTTCTCAAAATAAGCATGTAAATCAAGTTTACAAAATAAAATCTCTTTTTCGTATATTTTTTACAAGAATTCAGACAGAACCTCCTTTTAAAAATAGACTTCACCACCCTCACGACTCATCTCACGTCTATCATTCCTTTACTTATCTCAATCCAAACCAGTACTCAATTCAGAATCAATCAAATTAATTACCAAAATAAATCAAAATCACAGGAAAGAAATATAATCTCAATGATATTATAATTACTAACATATTTGTAATTATTTACTGTACTTTTGGGCATTCTTAAATTAAAAACTGTTATTTTTAAAATAAAACCACTACCTCCGTATGAAATCAAAACAGCAAAAACTTTAGAGAAGCTTTTTGATCGAACTGCTAAAAAAGAAAATGTCAGAATCGGCTACTCCTCCTCTGGGGCTCCTTTAGCTGAACCTTGCACGGAGCAACTCCACCATCGATTTCTCCCGAACAAAAGTGACATCAACATGAAGTGGAGGAAGATACGAACACTTTTATCGAATTAAATTTTTTTTAAAGTTACAAATTTAAAGAAATTGAAGTCAAAAGATTTAAGGGTTCCACGATTTTCTCTCTCACTCTCGGTCACTATCTTCTCGCCGTGGAAGAAAATGAAATGTGATAGAAAAATGTGATCCACGATCATATATATGCCAAATTTTTGTTTCTTTTCTTTTATTTTCTTAATAGCTTTGTTGATAATTTTTCTATTATATGTACATAATGGACTCATATATAATAATAATAATAATAATAATAATAATAATAATAATAATAATAAATTTAATTTTGCTTATCGAAATAATTTATAATAAATATTTCAAATTAATAGAATAAGTCATAATTAAATTAAACTTCAATAAATATAAAATTTTAGTTAATTATTTTTGATAAAATATTTTTTTTTAAAATAAAATCTCAATATAATATAATAACTTATAAATAACTAATTATTTAATTTTAAAAAATTCGGAATGTTATACTCTGGGCATACCGGACGGCATTAAAGACTCCTATTGACATATACCCATATCAATTGGTCTATGACAAAGTCTGTCATTTGCCATGGAATTGGATCGCAGATCATACTAGGCAATGAAGTTTCTGAACTTTAATGACGAAGTTGCAGAAAAAAAGGCTCTTTCAACTCAATGAGTTTGACGAATTCAGAAATTCAGCTTATGAAAAGGCCAAACTCTATAAAGAGAAAGCAAAGGTGTGGCATGATAAGAAAATAGCTACTAGAGCATATGAGCCAGGTCAAAAGTCTTAATTGTTCAATTTAAAGCTCAAGCTCTTCTTGGAAAAGCTGAAGTTTCAGTGATCAGGACCATTTGTGGTAACCAGAGTGTCTCTGTATGGTCATGTAGAACTCCAAGAAGAAAACTCTGATAGGAGATTCACTTTTAATGGCTAGAGGCTAAACCACTATCTTGGAGGCAAGGTTGATCGTCAGAGGTCCGCTCATCTGCTGACTTAGTGGAGCTGACCGTCAAGCTAGTGACGTTAAAAAAGCAATTGTTGTGAGACAACCCAATCATACGTATCCTTAGATTTTCTATTTATTTTTATTTTATTTATTTTGTTTTATTTTCCTATAGTTTTCCTTCTTTTAACGTGTATTTTGGTCATGCAAAGTGTTGGAAATAGGAGCAGGTACAATAAAAAAGGAGTTTAGAACACTCTGGAGCGGATTTGCTTCGGGTGCCCCAGTGCTAAATGCCGCTACCTGGCATTTAGCGCCAGGAGGCATGAAATTTGAGGGATGGCCACTGTCAGGTTAGCGCTAAATATCCCAACTTGGTGTTTAATGCTGTGATGCACACATTTCGAGGGAGATCCACTATGGAGGTGGCGCTAAACACCAGCAAATGTCGAGCCTAACGTTTAGCGCCAAAGCGCACCCATTTCAAGGCTCATCTTCTCTCTGTCGGGTGCATACGGGTTTGAGCGTACGCATGATAGGCAGCAAGAATGGGTTTATGCGTATGCACACCACTATGTGTACGAACAAACCCATTCCTTCTCCCTATCATGCGTACGCATGGACTTGTGCGCGTACACACAAGTAATTTAAATTAAAAAAAAAAACACGCTATCAGCACTAAATGTCGAGCCTAGCGTTTAGCGCCAGTAGCGCTTCATGGTCCAATTCAAAGAAGGATTCAAATTTTGAATAAAAAATCAAACGTGGTCCCTACCACCACCCCTACTCCACCAATCACATTTCATAAACTCCCGCTCCCCGCCCCCCAAATCTCTTTCCCAAAGCCCCCTTCTTGATCGTTTACCTACCCGTACCCCACGACCAACCCCATTCAATTCACTTCAATTTCTTTCCTTTTTTTTCCTTACCCCAACCGTAACTCTCCCTCCCCTTTTTCTATATATACCCCTCTTTTACCCTATTTACCTCACCCCTCTATCTTTATTCCCTGCTTTCTTAACTCTTAGCTCTTTCTTTAATTTTTTTAAGCAGCATATTCTCTTTCTATCTCCATATTCTTCTTTGCTTTTGGATCCCATGGGGGCATTTGGTGGAAGTGGGGTATGGATTAAGGATATAGTTGTTGAGAAAAATGTGAAGATGTAGGTCATTGGAATATGGTGGTTGGAGGTTCGTAATTATAGCAAGGACCACTACATCCATTGGATTGGCATACACCATGGGGTGGAGTGTGATCATAGTAGCACAGAGGAGGTTAATACCATGAGGATTGTCCGTATGAATGTGGTTTTCCCCCTTAAGTGATTTTTCATCCTATAATGTGAACCACCATTAAAGTCACTCATTTCTACAACATATTCACCACCATACAACTCAAAGTCACAAGGATGATAACTCATAGGAAAATAGCAAATAGAAACAAAGGATATCAAGGAGAAAAAAGTCAAATTCCTAACTACCAGCAAAGACAATAAAACAAGTAAAAAAGCAAGCTATTCACACTATTCACATATTAACAATGGCCAACAATAAGTACCCATTCCAATTCTCTGGTAACGGCACCAAAAACTTGACGAGCGCTAAAGTCTAGTTTATAAAACTCATAAGTTTAAAAGCTCAAGTTTTGTTGTAGCTATAAACTAGAATTCAACACTCTTCAAACTTTTGTTTAAAATGTCACAATTTCAAATTAATAACCAGGAGTTTAATCCTGAGTCATTCTCCTTTAGAATCACAATTGAGTGCATGATCATTGGCTATGGAAAAATCGGGGTATTGATGACCATTAACGAAAATTTAAATAGCTAGAAATAGAAAAAAACAGGCAATGAGTAAATGTCAAGAGAATTTAAAGTAAGAGCAATTAAGACAATTAACTAGCGAAAGAAAGTAAATTCTGATGCTAAAAAGATCTTGGCAAAGGTTGAAGGTTAAGGATCACTATCCTTGTCACTAACCACAACATGATAATTACAATGAGCAAACCCAATTCGTCAACCTCTACAAATTGAGAAAATTCAATTAGGTTTAATTAACCTTAATCCACAAGTCGTAACCAACTTACTAATTAAATTAGTAAAAGATTAACGATAATGAAAACAAGATTAATTGATATCTTTAAATTATTAATCAACTTGGATAATAATGACTCAAGGCCACCCAAATTCTCAACCCAAGCCAAGAACATAAAATCTACTCTATAATTAAGTAAAGCATTTTATCAAACACTTAAAAAACATAAAGAAAAAAGCATCATAAATTGCAAAAATAATAAAATCTACAACTACCCAATTCAAGCAAGCAATAATAACATTTCAATTAAGAAATAACGAAACATAAAATATCAAATTCATTAAAGAAAAATGAGAATTCAACAAGGGTTTAAGAACTAAAATAGCCAACTAGAAAAAGTAACAAAAAATACTAAGAAATTAGAGTAGCAAAACAAGAAATTATAAACTAAGAACTACAATTAAACAAACTAAAACCTAAGAACAAAGAAAAATTCATAATGAACTTTTGAATTCTATAGTGAAGTTGGAGCTTCTCTCTCTAGAATTCAAGGTTTTAAAACTCTCCAAAAAAAATAAATAATAAAAATGAGTGAGTGTGAATGTAGCATCCTTTCCCTTTTCATCTTGGGTTCATAATGGCATCAGAAATAGCTATTGAAGGCTCCTAGAAAGCCCGAAATGAGGATGCAAAGGTTTCATTAAACCCAACACGTGGAGTTGTCTCGCGCACTCGAGGAATGGTCGCTCAGGCGAAAAGCTTGCCCACGCAAGGAAGGTCCACCCACGCAAATAGCTCGCTCAGGAGATGAACGTCCACCCACACGAGCTACCAAAAAGCTCCACTCCCGAATTGCTTTCTAAATTTGCTTTTTCACTCCATTATTTTCTATACTTAGAGGTTGTTGATGTACTTAAACTCTGAAACACTTAAATAAATTTGATCATGGCATTGAATGGCATAAAAGAGATTCAGAAATTAATGATTAGTTGCACAAAAAACATATTTTTCGCACACAACTTCATCGGAAGCAAGATTCGAAAAACTCAATTAATTAAGCTGAAATTGTATAAGGTATTTGATAAACTCCATATTTTTTTTTGATACAATTTAGAATGAAAAAATAGAGTTTATCAATGATCTTGAGTTACTAATGTCTAAGTTGATTTCTACTAATGCTAATCTTTTACTAATTTAATTAGTAAGTTGGTTAGGACTTATAAACTAGAGTTAATTAAGCCTAGTTGACTTTTCTCAATCTGTAGTGGTTGACGAATTAGGTTTGCTATTTGTAATTACCATGTTCTGGTTAATGACAATGATTGTGATCCTTAACCCTCAATCCTTGCTAAGATCTTTTTAGCAAATGAATTTACTTTCTTTTCTAATTAATTTTCTTGATTACTTTTAGTTTAATCTCCTTACCATTTAATATTTAATTGTGCTTTTAATCTCTGCTATTTAAATTTTGTAATTGTGATCAAACTGCCTCTTTCCTTATAGCCAATGATTGAGCACTCTATTGTGATTCATAGAAAGAACGATCTGGGACTAAACTCGAGGTTATTTATTTGAAATTTTGTGACACCTTAAAGAGTGTTAATTTCCATTTAGAGCTACAACAAAACTTGAGCTTTTAAACTTGTAAATTTTCTAGACCGGCCTTTAGCACTCGTGACTCTACTGCCAGCTTTATTTGATGAACCATCTATATATATCATCCATGTTGTGGAGCTTTTTTTCGGTTCTCCTATGTATTCAACAATGAAGTCGGCTAAATACTGTGATTTAATAGTTGTCTAAGCTTCATACTTGAGTTCGAGCTCAGACAACTTTACGGCTCACTGTAGCATTCGTCCTACAATATCTGTTTTTTGTAGGATATGCTTCATGGGTTGGTTAGTTTGGATTTTTATGGTGAGAGTTTAGAAATAAGGTCGCAGTCTTCTGGAGGCTAAAACATGAGCATAGGTAAATTTTTCTACCTTTTGATAGTTCAATTCTGCTCTTTGCAATGTCTTGCTGGTAAAAAAAATGGGCTTTTGCCCTTGCCTGTCTTCTCAGATAAAAGTCATAGCAACGACATTGTCTGTAGTTGCTAAATATAGCACAAGTTCTTCTCCTTCCTTAGTCTGGGTCAATATGAGTGGTTGGCTCAAGAATTTTTTGAACTCTTGAAAGGCTTGATCGCATTCTTAAGTCCATTAAAAGTGATGTCCTTTCCTGAGGAGTGTGAACAAAGGTAAGGACTTCAGAGCTGAGCAGCCAAAAATATGGGCAAGGCTGTCAGCTTACCATTTAATTATTGGACTTCCTTTACGCAAGTTGAGCTTTGCATTTACATTTGTCTGAGTTGGCCTCGATGCCTCTTTGAATAAGTATGAACCCTAGAAACTTGTCGGCTTCCACTACGAAGGTACACTTGGTGGGATATAACCTCATCCCATGCTACCTTATTATGTTGAAGACTTTTGTTAAGTCGGACAGTAGGCTGGAGTCTTCCTTGGTCTTTACAAGCATGTTGTCCATATAAACTTCCATTAGCTTGCCAAGGTGTAAAGAGAATATTTTGTTCATTAGCTGTTGATATGTTGTCCTAGCATTTTTCAATCCAAAGGCATGATCATATAGTAATAATTGGTCTTAGGGGTGAGGAAGAACGTCTTTTCCTGGTCCGGTTCACATAGGGGTGTAAGTTACCAAACCAGACCGAAATTTACCGCAAAATCGAACCGAAATTTACAACAATCGAATGAAAAACCAAAAAACTGGGTTTTTTGTTTTTTTCGAATTAAACTGATCGGTTCGGTTCGATTTTCAATTGGCTCAGTAAAAATCGAACCAAACTAAATCGAACCGAAATATTGGTTCAAAAATGCTTGTTTTTACACATTTGCCCTTTAACCTAATATGCAAACCTCTAAGCTCCCAATCCCTACTCAGCGAGCCACAAGTCACAACCCCATAACACAATGCATCAGTAAACTGAGGTCCATCTTTCTCCTCTATGCTTGAAATCCTGAGAGAATGAGAGCTTGAGAGAGCCAGAGAACAAGAGAGCTGAGAGCGCCGTCGTCGAGTCACCGTGAAGGACGTCGTCGATCTCCATAACAGGCGTTGCAGAGAGTTGTCTTCATGCCATCGTCTCGCCATCATCGATCTCCGTTTGAGCCGTTCTTCCCCGTCGCCGAATAGTAGTCCTCGTCATCGTCTAGCAGTCTCCGTCGCCGAGCAGTTCCTCTTCGTTGGCGAGAAAACCCTTGGTCCGAGCCTTCTCCTGTAACTCATAATGTCGTCTTCTAAGGTTGGTAACTTGGTTTTTTCACAATTTGTTGCAAGTTATTACTTATTAGATGTTCTTATTGCTGGGTTGATTGAAAATTTGTTGCTGTTGCTATTCGTTGAATTGAAGAAGCTCTTTGTATATATATACTTCTTATCACAATTTTAATTTTAAATCCACATGATTTAATTTTTTTAATTTTTACTTCTTTATATCATATCAATTAAGATTCCAATTCCGAATATTAACTCATATAACCAAAATAAAAAAATTTGGTACTTACAGAGATATTTTACCTACTTTAGTCATTGCCCGGCTACTTGAATCCTCATTGCATTTTCTCTTTGATTAATCTTCAGGACTAGTTTTGTCTCCCTTATCTTTGGTTTTTTCACAATTTAGTGCAATTTATTAGATATTCTTGCTGCTGGATTAATTTATGTTGGATTAATTTAGTGTTGGATTAATTTATGTTGCTATAAATGTATAAAGGGCCAGAACCTTGCTACAAGAGCATAACAATGTTCGAATAGAAAAGTAGAGAAAAGGTTGTGTAATACAAATATGAGCTGCTTACTCTCTCTGTACGTAGATTGATAGATTGATAGATAGATAAATATATTGTAGATGAATAATGAGAAGAATTAATTAATAACTATGAAGCTGAGGGATTTGGATACCTTTTTCTGTCTAAGTATCTTCGTAATTTAATTTTTGGTGATCTTTTTTCTTTAAGTTATGGATTTGAGATATTTTAGTTAACCACAAATTTATCTTTTATGCTTCAACCACTGCATTATAATTAATAATTTTGTACTCTGCATTATAATTAATAATTTTGTACTCTGCACATAATTATCTCTCACACACACTATTTTACATGACTTTTCTTTGTTTTCACATGACTTATAATTAATATGTTTCACAATTTGTTGTTGTGGCTTAAATTGGCTGCATATATATGCTTTACAATTTGTTGTTGTAGTTTAATTTAGCTGCATATATATGTTTCACCTGATTTTATATGTCTGCATATATATGGCTGCATATAATTAATATGTTTCACAAGTTTGAATGCTAAATTTGTTGCTAGAAACAATACTTTTGGTACTGTTGATGAGTTAAAATGCTAATTTTTTTATTGTGATGATTATATATATGTAGTCAACAAGCAATGAACAGCCCAATGAACCGACGCCTGAAGTTGGGGGTTAAAATGTTGAGTCTGGTGTGCATTCAGATTAAGCATGGTGGCTGTTTGGTTTTTATTTGTTTTAAAGTGACTGTTTCAGTTTAAAGTGTATTTATTTTTGTTGTTTTGCTAGACATTTTTAATTGTCTTTGTTTTATATTTAATTAAGTTGAATTTGTATTGAATTTGGATGTGACATACTCTTGTTATTATCGTTTATTGAAGGTTTTAAACTTCATTTATGGTAATTTAAATTCTGATTATTAGGTGTAAAAAACCGAAAAAACTGACCGAACCAAATCGCTGTTGGTTCGGTTCGGTTCGGTTATTCAAACAGCAGCCAACCGAATGGTTGGTATCATTGTATAACCGATCAGGTCAGTTCGGTTGGTTTTCGATCCAAAACCAAACCAAATCGAATTGATTACACCCCTAACCCATCGGGATTTAATTGAATCCCGAGCAGGCATCCAAAAAGGAAAGGAACTGGTATCCAAAAGATGAATCTACCAAGACATCAAAGCTTGGTAGAGTGTAAGAGTCATTTGGACAAGCTTTATTGAGGTCGGTATACTCGATACACATCCTTTATTTTCCATTTTTTTTACATGTACCACATTGGCCAACCATAAGGGATATCCTACTTCCCTTATGAATCCGGCTTCTAGCAGGGCTTGGACTTGTTCTTCTGATGTCACGTCATCTTAAGCAATTTTTAGAGATCTTTTCATTGGTTTTCATAGATCTTCTTAGACTTCTAATCAAATTTCTTATGTTTTCCAGCGAATTTTCATAACTACTCAAATATTTATAGTTGTATTAGTATTATTGTATTTTCAGGTGTTTTTTGCCCAAAATAATCAAGAATTAAAACTTTTTTAGCAAGAAAATACAAAATCGATTCAAGGACAGTCCAACCGGGCCCAAAAACAAATAACTCAGATGCCCAAGCCCACATTGCAATCTTGGCATCTGTGCACACCCAAGCCCGGTGTCCATGTCCTCAAGCGCGGCATCCCCTTCTCCATCCACCAAATGTCTGGTGGCAATGTATGTAAGCCCGACATCTCCTCCATCTCCAAGAAGAAGCTCGGCGTGTCACTTGCAATCCCGTTGTGCAACCTTCTCTGGAAGGAGAAATTGGGACACACCCAAAGTAGGAGAGCACAAGTCTGGCGTATCCACCCTACTCAACTCCTATATTCAATGCTTCAACACTTGACAAGGCCCAAATTCAGTTATTAAATCATTAGAATCCTTAATTACATCCGAAGATTGAAAATTCAAGAGATTAGTTATCACTAATTCCTTCTAGAAATACAAAGATTTGGTTGTTAGGATTTGTTTCTAGATTAGATTTGAATTATTGTTAACATTTTATTTGAATTTAAGTAGGTAGTTATCTTATCCTTCCTAAAGATAAAGATTAGAGTTAATTTTTGAATTTTAATTTAGGATATAAATAAGTGAACAAGGTTTACAAGGGGGATAACCCCATCTAGGCGAAAGATCTTCAGATCCAAATTCGATCGAATCATCCATCGGACACCTCTCTCATTAGGCCCATTTTCTTTTATCATGAGTAACTAATTCCTTTGTCAAATGGTTAGAAGCCTGTTTATGTTCTCTATGGATTATTAATCTAAGTTTTATTTTATTCTTTAAAGGATTAGTATCAAAAGATATACTCATCCCGTTTTGAATTTCTTAATATTTTGGAAAACTTAATATCTGAATTATAACTTGAAAACTCTTTCACATGGATTTTTGAATTTGACTAGGAATAGTATTTCAATTAGTGTGAGACACCACATGATTTTTAATTACTCTAATTTTGAATACGTGACATATAATTCGACCTAAGGACTACTTTTGAATGTTATCAGAAACTAAATTAGATTTGTATTTAACCTCTTCAATTAATCGGTTGACCAAGGAATTGGCGATTGATTAATTGAAGAGAAACTTAGGAGCCAAGGAATTGGAAATTAGTTAATTAAGATTTGTTGTGAAAATATCTTTGCGTTCTTCAAAATAGATAAACAAGGATTGATCTTCCTAGAACTTAAACACTTTCGAAGCCCTTGACTCTCACCATCATTGTCTTCTCTCAATCAACGCTCAATGTCACTGTTTCTTAAGCATTCAAGCACTCAAGGTTCTAAGCAAGACAAAATCTTGCCTCTTCAATCCAGGTTTTATTGATCTAATTAGATATTTAATCTAATATTTGCTTGCTCAGTCTTTTAATCCTCGTAGAAACGATATCTACTCACCGTGGTATTACTTGAACGATCTGGTGCTCTTGCTAATATCCATGAACTTTAATTTTCGCTCATCAAACTTTTGGCGCCGTTGCTAGGAATTAAATGAGATTGACAACATACATATGGTTAAATCCTAACTTAGATGTTGTTTATTTTAATTTTTTTATTTCACGTTTATTTTCTTTTTTATTTTTTCTTTTCTTTTACATTCTTTTTACTTTCTTTTAGTTTCTTTATCTTGTTTAAATTCTTTCTTCCTTCTTTATTCTTTCTTTTATTCCACAAGGTGCATTTGATCTTTTTTTGTTTGTGTGTGCAAGGAATCATGGAATCAAATGCTATGGACACAATTCTAGTAGTCAATAAATTCTTGCACCAAAAACTCACATCTCTCACAAGACTAGTGGAACAAACGCAATGTAAGCCACTGGAATATTCCTACAAGCCAAGAAATTACTCATATTTTTTTGATTGGAGAAATTACCCAAATTTTGATTGGGGGAGTCAAGGACAAGAATATTTCAACATTTCATACCAATAGAAAATAAATTTTAATGTTGAATATCAATTCTTCCAAGAGTCATCACCTCTTGAACTTGCTGCAGAAAAGCCATCTCAATTCACTAATGAATTCATACAAGAAGCAATAGCCTATTTTAAAAATAAAAAATTTTAATAAAGAATTTAAATGTGCAAATGGGACAAATTATCAAGCAACTAGTAGAAGAACAAAATCATACAAAAGAATGCAAAGCAATTAATACAAGAGTTTCGTATCTCAGTAAATCAGAAAAAACCATGAAGAGTAATTTGGCTAATCCTTTAAGTCAAGAAGCGCCCAATAAAAAGACTATAACTAATTTGTCACAACAATCTAAGGAGGAAAAAGAAAAGAAGTCAGCAAATACTTGTTCAACAGAGAAGACATTCTCAAACAACACTAAAGGAATAAGTCTACCATGTGCGTGTACAAAATCTCACTGAAAGAAGATTCTAAACCTGTAGTGCAAACGCAAAGAAGACTTAATCCAACAATAAAGGAAGTTGTTCACAAAGAGGTAATAAGAATGTCGGAGGCAATCCAATTTATGAGTATCCTTTTCTCCTCTTTCTCATTTAAGTGTTTTCTTTGAATTAATTGAGAAAAAAAAAGGATTTTTTTCTATTTTTTTCATTTGAGCATTTCATAGTTGTATTTTTCTTCTTTTTGTTTCTCATTTTTTTTCTATTTTTCTCTTTTGGTTTACATTGTTTTTTAAAATTTTTTAAAAAATATATATTTTTTATTAGATTCTGTTCTCTACTCATAATTTTTCTTTATTGATTTTAATTTTTAAAATTAGTTTTCAAAAGTTTTTGCTTTATGACTACCATTATTATTTATCTTCTCAAAGACCACTCAACATGCAAGCATGTCACCCTTCTCTATATCACTCTTCCTTATTTCTGTTATCATACTTCACATACAAATATATATCCACACACTACACACATACACGTTCATCTTCTCTTCTTCTCTACCCACTTTTTACTTCACAACATATTTCACTCTCTCTTTACTTATATGTTCGAACTTAAAGATTTGGCCAAACTCTAAATTTGGTGTTGAAAGTGGTTAGGTAAACTTGTTTTGTATCTGTTAAGGTATTGTTTCAGGGAAACAATATGTCTCTATTCAAAAAGAAGACAATAAAAACAAGTAAAAATGTGATAAATTTGAATTATATTTCTCTAATGGTTAGTTAGATATTTCTTTCTACTTTTTCATTTTTTTGTGCATGTTATTTTGATTTCAAATTAAATAAAAAGAGAGATACTATTTTTTCATTTCTTTGTGTATTTTATTTTGATTTCAAATTAAATAAAAAGAGAGAGAGAAAAAAGAGACATCCAGGAATTTATTTTAAGTTTTAAAATCAATTTTTAAAATTTTAGCATGCATTATTCATCTTTTAACTTTTTTCTTCTTTCTATTTTCTTTTACATTATATTTTCTTTAAAATTTCTATCCTTATTTTCCCTTTTTTTTTACTGTTGCATCAAAATTTTTTTCTTTTTCTTGTTTAATTTTTTAGTAATCAGTTTGTAATTAAAGATATCTTAATAAAAAAATTGAATAATGAATTCAAAACAAAAGTGGTGGTGCTCAACATTATGTGGCTACATTCGATAAACTTAAGATAACGGAATCTTGAGGAAACAGAAGGGGAATCTTCAAAAACAGAAATTTAAAGAAGTGTTATGAGAATTCAACCATCAATTCCTTGAGGCAGCGAAAAAAAGTCTGGAAAGATTAAAGAAATAAAAAAGTTATAAGGCTCTGAGCATCAATAACTATGGCTAATTATGTGCCTGTGATGTTTGTGTTTCAAGAAAAGGATTGGGCAAGTAAATCTGAAGGTTGCTCTATCACCTGATAATTTGGGCCAACTGGACTGGGATTGTCGATTGAAAGCCTGCTTAAAGAGTCCCCTTAAGATAAAACATTTAGAATCCCAAAAAGGCTCTAGGCATCTATGTCTGGATCAATAATTTTTTAGTTATGTGCTTGTGGTGTGATTACGTGAAGGAGAGGTTTGGGTAATTAGATCCAACGGATTCTTTATCACCCGGTAACTTGGCCCAACAAGCCTAGGATTATCGGTTGAAAGCCCGTTAAAAGAGCTGCCTTGTGACAAAACACTAGGAGTAAAAAAGTCTCAAAGATCTTTTCCCGAATTAAACAACTGCCTTCAAGTCATATAAGCCCAAAAGAGCTCTCATAATATAATTCGTGATATAAGTTTTTGAAATTCTCAAATCTTAAGTATGCAAGATTCATCAAGAATAAGAGAAGGAGAATGTGACCACAAGGATTATCATAAATTCCACTTTTATTTTGTAAAATTAATTTTGCAAATTCTTCAATTCTTTTCGCTTAAGATAAACTCTATTTACTTTTTCTTTTGCTTGAGGACAAGTAAAGTTTTAAGTTTGGTGTTGTGATGACCCATCATCTTAAGCCACTTTTAAGGTTCTTTTTCATTATTTTCTTAGATCTTCTTAGACTTTTAATCGAATTTCCTATGTTTTTCAATGCATTTTCATAACTAATCAAATATTTGGAGTTGTATTAGTATTATTGCGTTTTCAGATTTTTTTGGCCCAAATAATTAAGGATTAAGGCCTTTTTAGCAAGAAACACAAAATCAGTTCAAAGACGGTCCAAACCGGATGCCCAAGCCCACATTGCAAGCCTGCCGCTCCCTCCTCCATCCACCAAATGCCTGGAGGCCATGCATGTAAGACCGGTGTCTCCTCCATCTCCAAGTACAAGCCCGGCATGTCACTTGCAAGCCCTGTATGCAACCTTCTCTGAAAGGAGAAATTGGGCCATGCCAAAAGTAGCATAGCACAATCCCAGCGTATCCACACTACTCAACTCCTATATTCAATGCTTCAACACTTGACAAGGCCCAAATTTAGTTATCAAACCATTAGAAGCCTTAATCACATCCAAAGATTGAAGATTCAAGAGATTAGTTATCACTAATTCTTTCTAGAAATACAAAGATTTAGTTGTTAGGATTTGTTTCTAGATTAGATTTGAATTATTATTAAGATTTAATTTGAATTTAAGTAGGTAGTTATCTTATCTTTCCTAAAGATAAAGATTAGAGTTAATTTTTAAATTTGAATTTAGGATGTAAATAAGTGAAGAAGGTTCACAAGGCGGATAACTCTATCCAGAAGGAGGATCTTCGAATCTAAATCCAATCGAATCATCCATCGAACACCTCTCTCATTAGGCTTAGTTTCTTTTATTATGAGCAACTAATCCCTTTGTCAAAGGGTTAGGAGCTCTGTTTAGGTTCTCTATGGATTATTAATCTAAGTTTTATTTTATTTTAAAATATTACATTGATCTGTTTCATGATTGAATTACTCGTTCTTCATTCTTTAAAGGATTAGTAGTATCGGAAGGTATGCTAAACCCGTTTTGAATTCCTTTATTATTTTGGAAAACTTAACTGAATAATAGCTTAAAAACTCTTTTACATAGCTTTTTGAATTTGATGAGGAATAGTATTTCAATTAGTGTGCAACACCACATGATTTTCAATCACTCTAGTTTTGAATACGTGATATATGTGTTTTCTTATAAGATTTAATCGGACAAGACTAGCTTAAATAGGTAACATATAATTCAACCTAAGAACTACTTTTAAATCTTATTAGAAACTAAATCAGTTTTGTATTTAACCACTTCAATTAATCGGTTGACCGAGGAATTGGCGATTGGTTAATTGAAGAGAAACTGAGGAGTCAAGGAATTAAAAATTAGTTAATTAAGACTTTTTGTGAAAAGATCTTTGCGTGCTTCATAATAGCTAAACAAGGATTGATTTTCCTAGAACTTAAACACCTTCGAAATCCTTGACTCTCACCATCATTGTCTTTTCTCCATCAATAATTAAGCATTCAAGCACTCAAGGTTCCAAGCAACACAAAATCATTCCCGCATCAATACAGGTTTTATTGATCTAATTAGATATTTAATCTGATATTTGCTTGCTTAATCCTTTAATTCTCATGGAAACGATATTCACTCACCGGGTATTACTTGAACGATCCGGGGCACTTGTCGGTATCCGCGAGCTTTATTTTTTGCTCATCATCTTCTACGACTTGTACTCTTTCAGGGTTGAGCTTTCATCATTTATGTTGCATAGGTCAGGACGGGGGTGTATAGCGAGCTTATGGAACATGAGATCAGGGTAGATACCAGGCATATCGATGGCTTTCCAAGTGAAGAGATCGGAATTTACTTGTAAGAGTTGGATGAGCTCTTGCTTTAACTTGTTGTCCAAGTTAGCCCCCACATTTGTAGTTTTTCTAACTTATTACCCTATTTGTACCTCTTTTATTTTTTCTTCAGGGTGAAATCTCAATTCTTCATGAGCTCGGAGTCTTCCACGTTCTATTGAATTAAATTCTTTTCCCGTTGTACTATCTCATAGATTCAGACTTTTGTTATAGCATCTTCTAGCCAACTTTTAATCTTCTCTTATAGTTGTTATTCCTTCTGGAGTAGGATGTTTCATGCAAAGGTGAGAAGTTAAAACTACTACAGCGAGTCAGTTTAGCGTTAAACTACCTATAAGAGCATTGTAGGCTGATGCTATATCTACCACAGTATAGTCTATGCTCAGAATTTTTGCCTTTGTACCCCTGCCAAAAGTAGTATAGAGGGATATGAACCCCAGAGGTCGGATAGGTGAGTTTTCTAGACCAAAAAGTGTGTCTGGGTATGCTTTTAAAACTTTCTCCTCCAGACCCAACTTGTCAAAAGCTAGGTTGAACAAAATGTTAGCCAAGCTTCCTTGATCTATCAAGGTTCTGTGGAGGTTTATATTGGTGAGAATCATGGTGATCACCATAGAATTATCGTGCATGGGCACAATACCTCGGGCATCTTCCTTTGTGAATGTGATTTCAAGTAGGTCAGGCGTTTCTGTGTCTTCTTTGATCTAGTAGACCCCTTTCAAATACTTTTTGTAAGAGGATTTTGTTATTCCTCCTTTTGTAAAGCCTCCAGCAATCATATGGATATGCCTCTCAGGGATTTTTTATAGCTTATCTCACCTGTTTTTGTCTTCTTCATCCCTTTTCCTTTTACTATTGTCGTCCAACCTCCAAGCAAGGTATTTGTCCAACCGACCTTCTCTGGCCAGTTTTTCAATGGCATTTTTTAAGTCATAGAAATCGTTGGTTGAGTGGCCAAATATCTTGTAGTATTCACAGTACTCAAATCAAATTTCTGCTTTCTTGCTTCGAATGGGTCTGGGAGGTGGTATTTTTTTCAGTGTAGCAAATTCCTCTGTAAACATCAACCAAAGAGACTTGTAGAGGGTGTATGAATGGTATGTCCTAGGTTTATCCGAGTTGTACTCTTCTTTTTTCTTGGGTTTTTTCTCTTTTTTCTGAAACTGATATTGATTATTTTGTCCCGAGATAGGCCTTCTCAACTGGGTGATTTCCTCCATATTGATATACTTTTTGGCTCACTCTTGTACCTCGTATAAAGAGGTCAAGTGTCTCTTTGAGATGGATTGCAAGAAGAGCCCTTCTTTGAGGCTATTAACGAGTCTCATGATTACTACTTCAATGGGTAAATTTTGAATTTCTAAGCACACTTTATTAAATATTTTTATGTAGGCTCGGAACGATTCTCCGACCTTTTACTTGACACCTAAGAGGCTTGGAGCATGCTTAGTTCAGTCCTTTTGAATGAAAAATCGGGTGAGGAAGCTTCTAGCCAAATCATTTAAGTAGGTGACCGACGTAGGTAGAAGGTTGTCGAACCACTTTACTGCCGCCTTTTTCAATGTAGTCCGAAAGGCTTTGCACTAAGTTGCATCTGAGGCATTAGCCAAGTACATACAACTCTTGAAATCGCTTAAGTGGTGTCATGGATCGGTTGTTTCGTCGTAAAGGTCCATGTCTGGGTTTTTTAAAGTTTCTATAGCTCACATGATCTGTTCTGAGAACGAATCTTTTCCTCCTAGAATTGTAGTTTCCTGATTATTTCTAGTCCTTCTATCCTTGAGGTCGGATTTTAACTTCTCCAATTTTTCTCCCATCTCCTCGCTTCATCGCACTTCCCTCCACATGGCTCTCTCCAATTCTCGTTGTCACTCTAACTTAGGCTTGAGATGCTCCGACCAACTTTGATGTTCGTGTACCAATCTCATGAGTTATGTAGGGTCTCTCTCTCTCGATCCTCTAGATTGGTGGGTTTATGAGCCTATCCTATGGCCTTGAAGGTTTTTGTTCTTATGGGTT
>NC_029780.3:21231651-21232486 GCF_000817695.3 Arachis duranensis | reverse complement strand
TGAGCTTCTTCATAAGCTTCTGAGTAAAAAGGTGTGTGTCCGTCTGATGGGTGATCATCCATCATTATTGGGTGTTGACTTTTAGGTTTCTGGTAACGGCATCAATGTTCCGAGGATTATCTTGAACCAGGATAATTTGGGCCTGAACGTGAAGTCCAGACACCTTCGAGTGAAAAATCCGACGTCTTCTTATGTGGGAATGAAACCATCCAAGTTTCACGTGAGGAAGTGAGGGATGGTACCTGTTAAGAACTCCGATGTTTAAGTTAACAAGAATTTGAGATAATTTTTTTAGTATATTAGAGTTGAGAAATACTTGAGATGGAAGGAGTATTTATATAGTTGGATGAATGACCTAGTGAATACTCCTGTAGTCTCTCCTCTTATTCTTGTGGGTGGTTTATCTTCCCCTTTTATCTAGAGATTGTTGTGATTTGATATTTAAATATATGGGCTCATTTGTAGGTGCAGTTGAAATTATGTACGAGGTAAGTCTGAAGAGGTCAAGCGCACAGTCAATGTAGAATTGGGCCTTATCTGCTTTTGAATTTGACTTCTAATTTTAAACAAGGTATAAATAATACTAATTTATTGTATATTATTAAAATCAAATTTCTTAAATTAAAAGTATAACTATCACATGTTCTTAAAAAAATTTGTTAATATATTTTATTTGATTCATTAATATGAATTAATTAATTAATTAATTTTATTAAAATAAATATCAAACTATTTAATATTTTATTTGACCATATTAATTATAAATAATTAATTACATAAATTATTTAATTTAACTGAGATAAATGAATCAATTTTGTTTTAATTTGCATTAATT
>NC_029780.3:21228069-21231359 GCF_000817695.3 Arachis duranensis | reverse complement strand
TTAAAACTTGTAATTTATTTCTAATAATTATATATCCAACATCAATTATATGATCATAAATATTTTCTCAATTTATTAAAAAAACACAATTTTATTCTTTTTTTTGTTTTATCTATTTATGTATTTCATAATTTATCACTGTAAAAAGTCATATATGCTAAAAGAAAATCTCATTTTTTTTATCAATTGCTTTTCTATTCGATAATACTTTTTTTCGTCCTATGATGCATTATTTCTAGTTTTCTACTATTTATTTTTTTGTTTAATTATTCTGTTGATCTATATAGTTTCACCAAATTTATAATTACGTTCCTATATTTTTTTTTTTCAATTGAGTCTCTATATTACTTTTAATTTTTCAATTAAGTCCTTTTTATGTCAAAATATTAAATTTAACAAAATATTTCTCTTAAAAAATATGTGATCAAAGTTCTAATTAGGTTCTTAATTATAAATATCTTTAATTTGCAAAAAAATATTCAGTTAACTCTAACATTTTTTACACTATGAAGGATCTAATTACAAAATTAAAAACAGTGTAAAAAAGAAAAAATATAGAGACCTAATTTAAAATTTGATAAAACTATAAAAACCAACAGAATAATTAAACTATTTTTTATAAACTATAAAATATTATTATTTGTTATTGTACTCTATTTCTTTTATTTCTTATATTTTATTCCTATTTATTTAAGTTTTATAATTTTTTATTATAAATTTTATTATTTATATTCCATACAAGTTAATTTATTATAACACTTCACATGTTGAGTCTTCTCAATGTTTAATTTATTCCTTATGTGCTTAATTTTATTTTTGATTTAGTAATTGAGTGATAAAATAATATCCAAAAAGATTGTTGTAGGTCTTCCTCTTCACCTTTTTGACTTACCTCCCTTTTTATAGGAATTACGAGTAATTATATATAATGCATAAGATAAGTATAAATTACAAATGACACAGAAATAACTAAAAAACACATACATTAATTTATGATAAATAACACATGAATGACTCTCTTATATATTAGTTCAATACCTCGTACAATTAAATGAGTGATAATAAAAACACAATGTTTAGTTAAAAATATAAAATATTTTTTATAAATGACACAAGAAAAGTTTTGATACTATTTTTTTAATAAATTCTGCACAAATAAAAAATATTCCTCCTCTTCACATTATCTTCTTCTTTTTCTTTTTCATTTCCTCTTTCTTATTTCACCTTCTCATGATTCTTTTTGATTCATCGGCTTAACAAGAACCTGTATATTACAGTTACGAAATTCCTATATCAAACTTAAGAAACCTTTTGTCCTACAGTAAAAAAATTTTGACTTTTTTTTTATAAATTATGCACAATTTAAAATTCTTCTTCTTCTTTTTTTTCTTTGTCATCATCTTATTATTTTTTCTATTTTTTGTTTTTATTTTATCCTCTTAATCAGAATAAGAATAAAAATAAAAAAAATAAAAAAAATAAAAAATACTACAATAATATCAAAAGGAAGAGAAAAAAAGAAAAAAAAAAGAAAATTCACTACAAGAAAGGAGAGTTATTTTAACA
Organism: Arachis duranensis; assembly: GCF_000817695.3. Lineage (NCBI taxonomy): Eukaryota > Viridiplantae > Streptophyta > Magnoliopsida > Fabales > Fabaceae > Arachis > Arachis duranensis. Next base: position 21,229,793 of record NC_029780.3, on the reverse strand, counting down.
CATTTTTTTTAACAGCCATAGTTAAGTGTAAAAATTAATATATACTTTTGACAAATATCACAAATGTCAAATTCTCTATGTTTTCTTGATGAATAATTTGACCGTAGAAAATTACTCCTCAATTTTGACACTCATTTATTTTCAACGTACTCCACTATTCCTCTTTTTCATTGAGCTCCATCAATTTTAGCATCACACTGCTCTCAATTTGGGATTATACTACTCATTTTTCATCTTCAACATCTCAGTTTATTCTTCAGATTCAAGATCTCATCTCATTCTTTGTTAAAAATTTTTGTTGAGAATTTTTTATGATCAATAAGTATCAAAATAAATAGTATTTTTTACGGTTAATAAGTATCACAAAAAATATATTCTTAAATTTTTTAACAAATTATTTTTTACGGTCAATATTTATCAAAATAAGATTTAAGTTTTTTTATAATTACTTATATGTTAAAAATATTATTTTTAACAAAACTTTTATTAATATATTTTTATAGTTAAAATAGTGTCAAATTTTATTTTTTTGACGAATTTTAATTCGTTTTTTACACATATAATCTTAAAAAATAGTGTATATTGTTGTAGTGATTACAATAGTAATAAAAGAATAATAATAAAAAAGAAATACATGAAAAAAAACGCAAAAAAAAGTATATAATTTATGTGTATATTATATGAGTAACTTTTATTAAATTTAAGCCAACCTAATTAGATTTAATTGACAAAAATTCTTAAACTTTTACTTATTACATCTCACTTATCAATTTCGTTTTTTCTTTTACTGGACTTTTATACATCTTTTACATAATTTATTTCAATTTTATCAAAGCACAAACGTTTAAAATATTTCAGTAACTAACTGTCTGTAGGGACACGTGTCTCCGACAAAATACTTTTTACGGTTTTATTAGCAATAGTATATAATTAAATTTATAGTATTACTTTTCTGATGAACTAAGTATATACTTAGAGATTAAACTGCTTAAATAGTTACCTAATACACACAAAATCCGACATATTTCCTACACCACCATAGTCAGCAAGACAACAAGGAACAAAAAATCATAAGTTGTACCCTAACTTATTAGGAGCAGTAAATTTGTTACTTCAAATTTGATATCACTTCGAAATTGAGACATTATTCTTAGTATAAAGCATATTTATAATAAAATTTCATCAAATGAGAATGATATTATTAATTTTAGAGTGACTTTTTCCTTTCATATCAATTGAGAACAATAATTAAAAAGATCCGTTTTCATTTATCAGCAAATAAAGAAGCTTCAAAGTTCACATGATCACATTCGCATCACAAATAGGATTAGACGAATAAATCAAGTAGGCCTCGGCTTGCTTTTTTCTTTTGTCAACTATCTATACTACATATACATGAAGAATATAATTTTTGGTGGGCTGCTTTAACTGAATTGGAAATCAATTGTTGGATCAGAAAGCCCATGTTATACTTTCCAGTATCAATATCAAAAGCCCATGTTTCACAAATGTAATATCATAAAGAAAAAATAAATAAATAAAGGCAGCTGAGGCAATAGCATTAAGGGTGGAAATAGATTCGATAGTCTGTTAGCAAACATTCGGCCTATTTTAATCTGATCTGTTATAAAATAATTTTAAATTCAAATTGATTTAAAAATTTAATTTTATTAAAAAGTCAGATCTAAACTTATAAAATAGTTGAATAGATTAATCTGGCATGT
>NC_029780.3:21218458-21227883 GCF_000817695.3 Arachis duranensis | reverse complement strand
ACATAAATATTTTTTAAAAAAATAATTTTTTAAATTTTTTTATTTAAATAAAAAATATATATATCAAATTTATTATTAGGTTTTAAATCAATTCAAATTCAATAACATGCCAGTTTTAATATTTAAAAATAAATTGTAATAGACTATATACCAATTTAATACATTATAAATTTAGCCTGTTAAGGATAAAGTTGGATCTATTTTAGCTTATTTTTTGTAAAAAGCTGCACATGGATTCGAGTCTTGATTAAAATCATAAAATAGATAGTGTGTGAGTGTAAATGTATGTTCTAACATGTTTTGTAAAGAGCTGCACATAGATTCGAGTCTTGGTTAAAATCACAAAATAAATAGCGAGCGTAAACGTGTGTTGTAGACAAAAATAAAAAAAGAGGGTAAAAACAAACGATAAGCTCTTTAGTCTTTACTAGTTCAAGACCAAAAAAAAAATAGCTCTTTCCTAGTTAAATTTAAAATAAATAATAATGATAAATTAATTAATTAAAAAGTAACTTTCATTATATAGTTCTGACACTTTTTTCTTTTTGAAGTCTTCCTGAATTTTTAATAATATTGGTACGGTATTAGCCAAAATTCATAATAGAGTACGAATAAGTAGAGTATTTGCGATACGGTTTGGTTCGATTTTTGAGAAAAAAGTTATCTAATTCGATTGTTTAATTAAATTATGATTCGGTTTGTTTCAATTTTTTTATTAAAGCTATCCGAACCAAATCAAACCAATTCCATTTTTTTAATCAATTAAAAAAAATACTACTATACTATTTCACAAAGTCATAATATTGAAATCGAAAAATACAAATACACAATAGCTAACAAAGTCTTGATCTAATAAAATTTAACGACAAAAGAAATTCAAATACGACAATTAAAGAAGTTTAATAGTTCAACAATCAACACAACTGAAAATAAAAATAAATTATCATTAAAAAATAGCAAAGTTATGGTGTCTTCTACAACAAAACAACTAAACTTCTTAGTGCAAACCAACCTTAAATAAAAAAAATAGTTACATAACAACAACAACAACAACAACAACAACAACAACAATATAAAGAAAACAATTCATACCATAATAAGATGTACTCAATCATACTCAACACCAGAATCTTCTTCATTAGGATCAGGAGTGGGTGCAACTTCTATAAAATATATAAAACAAGAAACAATCATAACAAATAATATATATTAATAAAAACTATATTAAAATAAAGAAAATTATAAATAGAAACTTAACCATATCTAATTCCAACTTCTCCAGTTCCTTGATGAGTTCCTCAAGGACAAGTTTTGGAGAGTTTCGGAGCCAATTTTGTGTACAAATTAACCCTTTAGCTGTCATCGGAGTTAGAGAACTCCTATAATTATTCAACACCCTTCCTCCTGTACTAAATGCCGATTCTGAAGCAACTGTGAAAATTGGCATAGCTAAAACGTCTCTTGCAATCTGCCCAAGAATTGGATATGTAGTGGAATTCACTTTCCACCAATTTAGAATGTCAAATTGCACGCCACTCTTTTCTAATGCCTCTATAAGATATAACTCTACCTCATTTTTTGTTAACACTCTCATTGAATTGTATTTCCTTCTCAAATTCCATAGCAAAAGAAGTTTCATGTGCCTCAAGCTCTTGTGTGCCAATTTCAGGAGGATCTTGCCGAGTAGATCTTTGATAGTTACCACCAAATAGCCTATAGCTATCAAACACCTTGAAAAGCGTCTCCTTCACCTTTGAAATCAAGAATTCAACATCTTCTTTTTCATACAACTTTTCAAAACTCCACTTAATCAATTGAAGCTTATACCTAGAATCAAGAACCACTGCAATGAAAATCATCATGTTTGTGTTTTTTATATTTTCTTAATATCTTTATCATACTTGGACTTCATTTTCTTAGCTATGCCTGAAAGCACCGTATCTAAACTTCCCATCCAATGCTTAAGTGTAGACAATATTTTACAAAAGTCATTAAAGTGTCGAGAAGATGTCACAAACGTTGAACCATAAACTTTGTTAGTTACATCATAAATATTTTTAAAAACTTATCTACAACGATCAACATCAAATGACATAGCAGAAAGTGAACTACCTATCCATTCCTATCATCTTTTATCACATCTTGAAAATAAAGAATCTTTTGGGTAGGATCTAATGCCTCCTTCGGAAATTTTTTGCATTGCGACAACAAATGATTTTTCATGTTACTAGTGTCATTTTTATGTGTATCACAAGCATAACTAGCCCCACACCAATTACATTTAGCTCTAGGATACTGTGAATTACTAGTTTCATCTTTAGTAAAGTGATCCTATGTCCAAGACCTAGGTCTACAAGGTTTTCTCTTACCTTCGTCAGCCTCAGTTTCAGCGGAGTCATCAATGGGAGCTTCTTCAACAGCCCGCCCTTTTTCTCGGCTTCTACTAGCAAGCTTCCTTGTGTTTCGGTGAGGAGCTGGCATAGCAGGCAATGCAGTCGGAGATCTGATGCTTGTTGATTCATTCGAAAGAGGAACTGGCGGCAATCCAGTGTCTCCCATATTCTCACTTGAACTGACGTCAAACTACATAAATAAATACAATAAATCAAGGACAGAAACACAGCAACAAATAAATTAAAAATCAGCAATAAACTGAACAATAAATCAACAACCAGCAATACCAAATTACCAAGAATAAACTGATCATAAATTGAAAAATAAACTGATCTCAATAAATTGAACAATAAATCAATAACCAGCAATACCAAATTATCAACAATAAACTGACCATCAATAAACTGAACAATAAATCAATAACCAGCAATACCAAATTACCAACCATAAACTGAACAATAATATGAACAATGAGTAAAGTATCGTTTTTGTCCCCAACATTTGGGGTAAATATCAAAGTTGTCCCTAACGTTTCAGTCGTCCTATTTAAGTCCCTAACGTTTCAAAATTGACTCAATGTTGTCCTGCCGTTAGGGATCCGTTAATAAAATTGACGGCAAGACAAAATTGAGACGATTTTGAAATGTTGGGGACTTGAATAGAACAAAAACGTTTGAGACAAAACCGATACATAGAAATAAATTTTAATTTTATTCTTCAATAATATCAATTTTTTACTGTATATAATATTCAATTATTTTTTAATCACATCTAAGTAAATTACACTTAATCACACTACTTTCATTCTAATTAAATTATTTTATATTTTTATATTAACTTATAACTTTAAGTGTAAAATTATAAAAAAATAAATTTATTTAGAATGAAAGTAATGTGTGATTAAGTGTAATTTACTTAGATGTGATTAAAAAATAATTGAATACTATGTGTAGTAAAAAAATTGATATTATTGAAGGAAAAAACTAAAATTTATTTCTATGTATCATTTTTGTCTCCAACATTTTTGTCCTATTTAAGTGCCTAACGTTTCAAAATCGTCTCACTTTTGTCTCACCATCAATTCTGTTAACGGATCCCTAACGGTAGGAAAACATTGAGTCAATTTTGAAACATTATGAATTTAAATAGGACGATTGAAACATTTGGAACAACTTTGAGACTTACCTCAAACGTTGGGGACAAAAATGATACTTTATTCTATGAACAATAAAATGAACAATAAACTGATTTCAATAAACTGAACAATAAACAGCAACCAGCAACAATATCAATAATAAAATAATTCATCAATACAAATTACCAACACTACCTGACAAGCAGCAAGTAACAACAATGCATCAGTAAACACTAAACAGCAATTGGTAAACATTACCTGAATCGGTGGCTCGGACTCCATATTGACTTGAATCGGTGGCTGGGTGGGAGCCTGGGAGGTGCTGTGTTGAACTGTTGATCGTGGCCAGAACTCAGAAACGCTGCTGGGTGGCAGCGTCTCACTGGCGTGGTGCTGTGCTGGTCTGTTGGGTCAGTGGGTGCTGGTCTGTTGTGCGATGGCTTCGTGTTCGTGGTGCACCGGCGGTGGGGGATCTCTGCTCTGGTACTTCGTGGTGCTCTGGGATCTCTGCTCTGGGACTTCGTGTTCGGCGTTGGGACTTCGGAGGAAGACTTCGAGGTGGTGGGAGGAACGTGGGTGCCGCCGGCCTCGAAACTCAAGGATGTGGGTGGCGAGGTAAGTATCAAAGTAGTCCCTGAAGTTACCCTCGAGGCTCAAAGTAATCCCTGAACTTAAAAATTTGTCGAGATCGTCCCTAAAGTTGATCTCCGGTACTCATAGTGGTCCTTCCGGTAAATTTCGTCCAGCTGGCGCAACCGGAAAGCTGACCTGGCGTCGTTGGTGACACGTTAGCAGCGCAACGGCTAGCTGACGTGGCACAGTAAACATTTTGGACTCAATTTGGTCCCTAATTTTAGGTTAAAAACCCAAACCCCCAATTGACTCTCTTCTCCTTTCTTCTCCATAGCACTCTCTTCATATTTGAGTCTTGGCAACAACCGTCTGCAGGGAACCATCATCAGCGAAATCTGCAAAATCAAGCAGCTGAGTGAGTTGTACATAACTGAGAACAAGCTAATTTCTGGAGAGGTTCCAACTTGCTTTGGTAATCTTACTTCTCTAAGAAAACTTTACTTGAACTCCAACAAACTCAGTAAGGTGCCTTCTTCTCTTTGGAGCCTCAGAGACATTCTTGAGGTGAACTTGTCTGACAATGCTTTAACTCTGTCTCTTCCAATTGAAATTGGGAATTTAAAGGCTGTGACTTTCTTGGATCTATCAAAGAATATGATCTCAGGAAGCATTCCTGGGGCCATTTCTGGATTGCAAAATTTGCAAATTCTCAACTTATCACAAAATAAATTGGTAGAGGGTATTCCTGATTCACTTGGCAGTTTGATAAGTTTGACAGATTTGGACTTATCTCAAAACAACTTGTTTGGCTTGATTCCAAGATCACTGGAGTCACTTCATTATCTTGAATTCATCAATCTTTCTCATAAAAGTTTGGAAGGAGAGATTCCGAGTGGTGGACCTTTCAAAAATTTCACTGCTCAATCTTTCATGTTTAATAAAGCACTTTGTGGAAATGCCAGATTACAAGTCCCAGCATGCAGTAAAGTAAAGAAGAAAGGGTCAAATGCAAACATATTCTTCATCAAATGCATATTGCCTATAATGGTTTCAATCATTCTGGTTGTTTTCTGTGTGTTTTTTCTCGTCAGGCGTTGAAGAAAGAATGGTGGTGATACTAATGAAGGAACATTACGAGCATTACAAGCAGTCAGAATGATTTCGTACTATGAACTATCACAGGCAACTAATGGATTTGATGAGAGTAATTTGCTTGGTAGGGGCAGTTTTGGCTGTGTTCAAAGATTGACTTTCAAATGAGATGGTGGTTGCTGTCAAAGTGTTTAACTTGGATTTGGAATTAGGATCAAAGAGCTTCAGTGTAGAATGCTAGCAATGCGCAATCTGCGCCATCGAAATCTCATGAAGATCATAGGTTGTTGTTCAAGTATAGATTACAAGCTTTTAGTGATGAAGTTCATGCCTAATGGGAGCCTTGAGAGATGGTTGTATTCTCATAACCATTGTTTGGACTTCTTGCAAATGCTAAATATAATGATAGATGTAGCATCTGCATTGGAGTATCTGCATCATGGATCTTCACCTATAGTGGTTCATTGTGATGTCAAACCTTGTAATGTCTTATTGGATGAAGACATCGTTGGCCATGTCAGTGACTTTGGCATTGCCAAATTGCTTGGCGAGGGACAATCCAAAGAATATACCAAGACCATGGCTACAGTTGGCTACATTGCACCCGGTAAGTGATGCTACACCAGATTATAATTTCTCTTTTAACTTTGATCATTTGATTATAACCATATGCTTGATTAGTATGCATATACAATTGAAGATCATAAATCATTCACTGACCTTTTAGTAATAATTTGTAATCAAAGTTGAACTACAATGCTTCTTTAACTTTTTCTGTAGTAATTTTCATTAGTTCAGAAATTCACTTTTTGTTACGGTGGTGGTATCTAAACATTTTGTTTCCAATTTTAGTGGCTTGTGTGTCATATATACTTGTTCTATAAACAAATATTTTATTTAAAATAACGAGGGTAATTTGAATTGCAGAGTTTGGATCCAAAGGGATTATCTCTACAAAGGGAGATGTATACAGTTTTGGGATAATGCTGATGGAAACATTCACAAGAAAGAAGCCAACAGATGACTTGTTTGTTGCAGGATTAAGCATGAAAGGTTGGATTAGTGAATCATTACCCCATGCAATTGATCGAGTTGTGGATTCCAACTTGTTACAAGATGAAGGTCACCACCATGTTGATGACATAATAGCATCTACATCATCTATCTTGAAACTGGCCTTGAATTGTTGTGAGGATTTACCTGAAGAACGAATGAACATGGAAGATATTGCTACATCACTGAACAAAGTTAAGGCCAAGTTTCTTAAAGCTAATGACAAGGATGTCGTTCGGTTTTGTAGAAAATGAACCACTTTGTAATATGTTTAAATGTTTAGTACATTCCCTTTCTTTGCATTTGAATTTTGGCCTCAGTAGAGAGTCTATATTTTTCTACATTAGGAACATAAGATGATGCAATAAACATTATCAAAAGAGGGTCAGCAAATATAACTACAGAACATTTACAGTTATTAAGCTATGGGTGATTCAGGATTGATATATAAAGATTAAAGAATATAAAGGATGATCATGGCCATTTGCTAATTGATAATATATCAGTTGTAAGAAACATTTATTGTGCCACTTCAATATCAATTTCTGTAAATTAAGAAAAGCAAATCTGCGATGTTGAGCACTGTTGACATTTGACAAACTCAAGTAATCAAAAAAATAAACAAAAAAAGTGGTGCCAAAGTATAAAAATAGAACAGAAGGTATTAGTCACCCCAAAAGATTGCATATGGTGGCACAAATAAAAGCTTAACTTACATGCCTAAAACTGGCAACAATAATACAGAAGCACAGGCTTACCATATTAATGCAGTGGCTGGTTATTTGTGCGATGGAGAAGAAAGGAGAAGAGAGTCGATTGGGGGTTAGGGTTTTTAACCTAAAATTAGGGACCAAATTGAGTCCAAAATGTTTACTAAGCCACGTCAGCTAGCCGTTGCGCTGCTAACGTGTCACCAACGACGCCAGGTCAGCTTTCCGGTTGTGCCAGCTGGACGAAATTCATCGGAAGGACCACTATGAGTACCGGAGATCAACTTCAGGGACGATCTCGACAAATTTTTAAGTTCAGGGATTACTTTGAGTCTCGAGGGTAACTTCAGGGACTACTTTGATACTTACCTCTGTGGGTGGCTGGCTCCGTGGCTGGGTGCGTAGAGGGCGAGATTTGAAGAAGAGAAAGCTAGGTTAGGTTTCAATTGGGGGTTCGGGTCAGGGACGCGCAGTAGTAGCACTCGTTTGGGGGGGTGTCTGGGGGGTGGGGTTGGTATTTTTTTAGGATTTTTGGCAAATCAATTCGGTTTGGTTGGGTTGAAATTTTCATGATCAAAATCAAAAATTAAACCGAACCGCAAAAAAATAATAACAAATTTTTTTAGTTTTTTTTATTTTTGGTTTGTTCGAATTTCGATTATTTCAGTTTGATTCGTCGATTTAGTTCGGTCCAAATCAATTTTAAACACCCGTGCAAATAAGAATGAGAGCTCCAATACCCATCTAAACAATTGAAGAATGATGGCGTGGGAGAAAATGAAATTTAAGCTATGATGCGGTTCAATACTTTTACATAATTTTTAGTTGGATTCTTATTATTTAGAAGAATAAAATTTTGGAGTGTAAAATATTTTTGAATTTAGCCTAGCAGAAAATAAGACTAACCAAATATTATATACTACTATATAAGTGAATGATAATTAAAGAATATTCTATTCAATTTGACATTTTTGTATCGATGAATAGAAATAATTGTTTGGTTAAAAAAATATTACATTATTAAAATTTTTAGACTTTCGAAACACAATTAAAAATAAATTAAATGAAAATATATAAAGTTCCAAGAATATTTAAACTTATTTTGAAATTCAGTGCCTATAAAATTTATTCAATATAATACATAGTAACTAAAGTTTAATTTATTCTTAAAATGTCAGCACGACTCTATAAAATTATCATCTACTGCAATTTTTTTAATATGAATGGGACCACGGCTCGCCCTTGCAACCCTAATTGGTGGTTGATCAATTCCTGGATATGCCCTTCTTTTCAATCATTCATGTTTCCATTATTTTTTGCGGGGAAAAAATAAAGAAAACATTATCCTCTGTATTGGTTCTCATCCTGGCAATTGAAATTACTTTTGTTTCCAAGGAGCATCAATAACCAGATTGCATTTGCATTGAGATCTTCTAGAACATGTATAAAGAAAGAGTAGACGTTAATTCTTTTTTTTTTTTAAATATCAATTCAAGTATTTAACCTTAACAAAATTAGTAGTATTTATTCTTTAATTTAACAATTACGCTACATTACCAACTGGTAACTTCTGCCAACTTTTATTTATAATTGTATTTAATAGAAGTGTCTTTATAAATATGTCTAATAAAAATATTTTTTTTATGGTTGTGTTTAATAGAAGTATTTTTGTAGATATATTTTCTAGATATGTCTCTTTATATATATGTTTAAAATATAATAATTAATTATTGTTGGTAATAAATTGACAGATAATATATTGGTACCATATACTTTTCCTTAATTTAGTGAGTTTGAGGGAGATGAAGGAGAGAAGCTTCGCGAGATTAGGGAGTTTGACACAGATAATTGATGAACTATGTAGTCTTTTTTGAATCCATTAGAGAATAAATAAAAATGCTAATTATATCAGTGTTTTTTTTACAGAAATAATATTTTTTATTTATAAAAAAAAGTCAAATGGCACTAATAAATAATATAGAGATATCAATTTTAAATCGATAACAAGAAGGTAAATATCCTATATATTGAACTATAATCTAATAGCAAGCCCACTATTCGATTATTAAAAATCTTAAAAAGTAAAAACATAGACAAATTTGAGTCTCTTTTATTTCTAGATCTATACACAAATGTTGCAGGACAGTAAGATATATCATCTTTTTCTCCATATAGATCTAAATATTTTCTAATTCTAAAAGTTTTTCTATAAACAAACTATTTTTTGTAGAAATTTCTTTCTAGATCTGAAACGATCTATAACATCAAAATACCATCGACAACCATAAAAAAGACCATAAAAAAGACCAAGAGTACCACCACAAAATAAGGAAAAAACACCACAGGTAGATTATAAAACCAAGAGCATAGAGCTAAACTCAAGTCCGAAAGGAGGTTATTTTGGATCTGGATCTGGATCTCAAATCTAAATCTCTGAAAGAAAGATAGAGAAAAAGAACCAAGAAACA
>NC_029780.3:21209498-21218405 GCF_000817695.3 Arachis duranensis | reverse complement strand
AAAAGGAGGTGGTAAGGGAGACATAGGAGAAGAAGAAGAAAGGAGAAAAAGAAAGGGGAGACAGAGAAGACGAAGAAGGAAGGAGGAGGTTAAAGGAAAAAGGAGCATAGGAAGGCCATCGCGGCCTAGACTGAGGCAGCGGCGACAACCCTCAAAAAAGCTTCGCGATTTTACTTCTATGGGAGAGAGAGAAGAGCTGCGCTAGGGTTTTTATGGACGAGTGTTGAGTTTATATTAGAGTTAGTTATAGTATAGGGTAAAATACTAAATTGGTCTCCACATTTGGACCTAATCCTGTTTTGATTCTTAAGGTTTAAAGTGTAAGACTCAGAACTTTTGAAAAGTCATATTATGATCAAGTCTCAAATCATATAGTTATTTATAACCTTAATTTCAGAAATTATTTTATTAAAGATAATTAAGACAAGTTTTGATTTATTGAATTTGAGATAAGTTATGATTATTATCCAATTTTATAATTTTTGGATTATTTTCTATATTTAAATTATAAAATTGGCAGTTATGAAATAATAAGGAATTTATATGATTTGGATTAAATAATTAATATTTTAAATATTAATTCTACTGTTTTGGGAAAACAGAGAAATTAATTATATTATTCCCAATTTTTGGATTCAAGCATTTTATTGAAAATAATTTGTTAAATTGATGAGCAAACAGTACTTTTATACATTATTATTGTTGGATTAGAATTTATTTCTAATTACTATATTATCCCTATTTTTAACTAAAATTACTAAAATACCCCTAACTCTAATTTTTGAAAATGAAACCCTAACCCATGACCCGATTCCTTCTCACTCAACCCAACAGCAGCTCACACGGTTTCTTTCTTTTCTCCTTCCATGCGAATAAGAAACAGAAGCAAAAAATGAACTTGAGGGAGAAGGAAAAAGGGGTTCGCCGCGTGGAGGGGGAGGGGAGCTCACCGCGCCACCATCGCCCTCACCGCGTCGCACACCCAGTTCCAGTCGCGCCGCCATCTCTGCGTCGTCGCAGAGCAGATCTGAGACGAGGGAGAGGACCGTAATGGGGAAAAGAGTCACGCCACCCAGTCGCCGGTCTGCACGCCACCAACACCGCCGTGTGCTGTCGCCGTCACGTCGGACTGCTGCCGCCGTCGAGCTTCGAGGAGAAAGAAGGAGGTTGCGGGGGGGAATGAGGCGCGATGGTGGTGGTTGTTCTGCCACCCCACTGTCATCGCCGTCAAAAACTGCCGCCAAGGCCGCCGCCCTCCTAACTGCTGCAGTGGTTGTCACCCGTTGCGTACGGCCGCTGGACATGTTTTGGTGGCCGTCGGAAACACCCGGAGCTACTGCCGTTCACCGCCGCTGATGTCCGTCGCTGTTGCTTGCCATTCAGAGCAGTTGCATCGCTGCTTCTGTTGTTCGGCTCACCGGGTATGGCGCAGTTGTTGTTGGAACCGCCGCCACAGCTTCTGGCCGTTTCTGCCGCTTGAGACACTACTATCACTGCCAAAAAACTTTTTCGGAAAGCGTTTTAAGTTTGATTTCAGTTCTTTTGGAATTTTGAGAAGGTTTTAATGCTGCGTGATTTTATTATTTGATCCACCAGAGCTTCTGGCCGTCGCTGGAGCTGTTGCCGGACCTGTTAGAAATCGCAGCTGCTTCGTTTCACTAGTTCAGTAAGTATTTATGTTTCAGAAAGTCTCGCGTTAGTATTCTGTTGTGTTCAATTAATGAATATGAGTTTTGATAACATGGAGTCGAGTCCTGATTATTGTATATTGCGATTAGTGTTGCTATGGTTATTGCGAAAGTGGCTTGGAGCCAAGGTTTTGGTTGCCGGTGATTCCGAGCTGAGGCGAAGAGGACTCTGTGAGACGTTTGGGTTATGGATTTTTTTTTGAGGTAGGGGCGCTTTCCGAAAAATTCTATTTTGTATATTGGAATTATTACATATGGATACTGATGTGAGAAAATGTGTATTTGGTGATTGTATTAGCCTTATGTATTAGTTGATTGTCTCGAATGATTATGAATGTTTGTTTGGCTGAATTGTTGTGTGGCTTTGTGAAATGGAATATTTTGAAGTTGATTCTTTAAAGATTTGAAATTTGAGTTTAATCCGTTGGGGATTGATCTGAGTTGAGTTAACTCTCTTGATAATGTAAAAGATAGAATACTCTTTGAAATTCAGCCTGGTTTGCTTTAATTGGTTTGGTTTTGATAAATGATTTGTTGTTGAACCGATTCTTTAAAGCTTTGGAAATGAGTTTAATCGGTTGATAATGATTTGATTTTGAAACGGTTTCCTTGAGATATGCAAATGAGGTGACTGTTGGATTTACCTTGATTTTGAATTGATTCTAGATTTTGGGCTGTTGAAAAGGATTGTGAAACAGTTTAGATGGGACCCGAACCAGGTGGCAAAGTCCAAGTTTTAGGGAAGATGCTGCCAAAATTTCTATAAAATCCGAGTCTTTATTGAAATATTGTCGGGAGAAATGATGAGTTAAAGACTTCTACTATTTTATTTGAATTATCAAGAAAAGGATGATTCATGCTTTTGAAATGATTTATTAAAGAGAAAATTGTGATTTAGTCTTGCTTCTTAAGAAAAGCATTGTATCTCTTTTGGGAGAAAGTTATTTAGATGAAACTTATGTTTTAAAGCTATTTTAAATGTGACAAGGGCTATGCCTTTGAATTTGACTTGAGGGTTTCAATTAGAGGAGTTTCAATGACTTTGAAAGAACCTGAATGTCTGTTGACAAGTTTCATTTTGAAATATTTTGGGAAAGGTTTTAAGTGCTCTTCAAATTCTGAATCCTTGCAAGACTAAAACAATTTTGAACAGTTGAAACGCTTTAGAATTTATCATGGGGTTTGAAGTTGGTTTTGCGTAAGTAAAGGAAACAGTTTTGAAAGAAGTAAATGATTACGTGACTCGGTTTGGCTTAGATCCTATTTTATTACTCAAATCGAAAAGCCAAGGTTTTAATGATTTTAAATGAATTTGGCGAAATGAGTTATGTTATTCTCCCCTAAAGACTTGAGACTCTGCCGAGAAACTTTTGTTATAAAATTTCATTGTTGGATGGATGATTTTGAATGTTTCAAAATGAATCTTTAACATTCCACGGTTTTGGATGTTTTGGAAAGAGGATGCCGAGAGTGGCTTTGTTTTCAAAGGGGGACACTTACCTTGTGTAAAAGTGGCTTATGAGCCTGAGATGATTTGAGAAATGAGATCTTTAAAGCCAAGGCTGAAAAGAGTTGAAACTTGATTTCAAAGTGAAATGAATTGAGAAAAGTGATTTACGGCTTAAATGTCGATTTTATGAATTTGATGTTGTTGAATGGTGGAAGTGCTGTTTTGTTATGAGCTGGAATAGCTGTGTATGATTATGAATATTGGCTGGTTTTGGATTGAACCGTGAGCCAGATGTCTGAGATGGATGTTGATCCATGGCTGAGAATGAATGCATATATGCTGAGATATTGATAATTGTGATTTTGCACTTTCACTATCTGAGATACGAGTTTCCCTGGGTAGTAGCGGTGGCTAGCCACCACGTGCTCCAGGTTGAAATTTGATACTTAATGAGAGAACTTTTGCGTGGTCTAGAATTCAGAATAAATTCCCGTTGCAAGTATAGCTTCTAAACCAACAAAAGTCCTTTCATACAAACATTTTGGTTGTCACAAGTAACAAACCCCTAAATAAATTGATAACCGAAGTATTTAAACCTCGGGTCGTCTTCTCAAGGAATTGCAGGGAAGTATGTTCTTATTATTGGTTATGGAGATTGTAAATTTGGGGTTTCAAGAATGAGAAGTGAATATGGCAATTAATTTAAATAGCAATTAGAATAAATAAATACTGTAAAGCAAACTTTTGGCAAGGTATGAGAAATTGGAAGTCCAGACTTTGTTATTCTTAACAATAATAATGAAAGTTGAATCTTAATTCTACTTAGTTAACCTTTGCTAGAGCAAAGAAAAGTCAAGGGACTAATTAGTTTGACCTTCGAATCCTATTTATTTCCTAAGAAAAGGTTGGGATTATTAAAGTTCAGTTCAATTAGCAAAGATAACCGTTATCAATTATCTTGAGCTAAGATAACTCCTGAGTTACTGATTTCTTAACCAAGACCAAAAGGAAGGAAATTAAATCTACTGGAATAAAAGCGTCTTCAGATTGGGAAGAATCAATGGCATAAGTAAATAAAGCAATATTAAACTGAAATACCTCAAATATCATTAAATAAGAAAATCATCATGAAAGTGGTATAGGCCAAATAGGCAACATAACTAATACAAGCAAACATTCAAATGTCTGAAAATAAGAAATAACATAGAGTAAAAGAACATTGAACCTAGGATTGAGAGTCACTCCTAAAACTAAGAGAAGTCCTAAATCCTAAATCCTAATCCTAAAGAGAGAGAGGAGAGAACCTCTCTCAAAACTAGATCTAAATCATAGAAAGTAACTAAAAATGCCTCAACACTTTGAATGGATGCATTCCCTCACTTCATAACCTCTAGTCTATGGCTTCTGGACTTGGATTTGGGCCAAAAAGGACTTCAGAATCTGCTATGAGCGTTTTCTGCAATTTCTGGTGCGTGGCCTCTGTCACGCCCCGCGTGGGTCACGCGGTCGCGTCAATTGGAGTTTTTCTTGTCACGCGGCCGCGTCAGTCATGCGGCCGCGTCATAGGTGTTCTTCGTTAGGCGCGTGGTCGCGTCAGCCATACGGCCGCGTCGTCCATGCGGTCGCGTGGATGCCAGTTTCTCCAAAACTCCGTTTTATGCTTTCCTTCCATTTTTTGTATGTTTTCTTTTCCATCCTTTAATTCATTCCTGCCTTAGAAGATCTGAAACTACTCAACACACTAATCATGGCATCGAATGGAAATAAAGGTAATTAAAATAATTAATTTTAAAGCATAGGAAACATGTTTTTCACATACATCACATAATAAGGAAGAAAAAGTAAAACTATGCAATTAATATGAATAAGTGGGTGAAGGATTGAATAAATCACTCAAACTAAGCACAGAATATATCACAAAATATAGGTTTATCAACCTCCCCACACTTAAGTAATATCATGTCCTCATGCTATGTCCAAGGTAAAAAGTAAGGTTGAAGTGGTTGAATGCCATGCAATGCAATTCTAATCTAAATGCAACTAACTAAATGCATGATGCAATTCTAATTTTATTCACTCATATATAAAGCTTACATATAGTTAAATTAATTCACATTCTCAAGGAATCATATATACATAGCCAACCTTAGATAATGTTAAAGCACTTTTACACTTGAGATGGGAAGAAAAATATTTTATAAACTTGCAAGACAATCAACAAATTAAGCATAGATATATGTTGATGAGTTATTGAACCCTCACTGGATTTTGTGTTTACTCTCTAGTCACTCAGTGTTTATTAGGTTAATCACTCTATTCTTCTTTTTATCCTTACTTTCTATAACTTTGTTCCTTATCTAACCAATCATAATTCCCACTTTTTATGTTACATGCTCATATTTTGTTCTTATACCATGTGCATTTGCTTTAATTTGCATTTTTGGAAAATTCTTTTGTATCCCCTTTATTGAAAATAAAAACTTTTTTTTAATGCACATGGTAATTAATTATTTTAATTTCACATGAGCATGCTTCCCAATATATTTTTTTTATTCTTTTCAACTTTTCTACCTTTGTTTCTATCATCCATGTTCCCATAAAGTTTTCCTACACTTAATTGATTACACAATTTCTATCTTAAACTAACCAAGGATTCAACTTGGGATTTTTAATTTGTTTTTTTTTTCTGCTTAAGGCTAGTAATGTGGTTATAGAACAAAAGGGGATTAAAAAGGCTCAAGGGAACTAACAAGGATGGCATAAAAGGTAGGCTTTATTTGGGATAAGTGAGTTAAAATCAAACAAGGCCTCAATCACTCTCTTGGTATGTATCTATATTCTATAATCAGACATATAGATTAAAACAAAGCAAAGAACACCAGAATAAAAAAGAAGGACGGAACACACAGGAATAAAATATTATGGTTTAAATGTAACCATACAATTAAGCTCAAAACTCACAGGCTGTATGTTCTCAAACTCATAAATCATACATCATTCATATATGTCATGCAGGTTTAGTTAAAATTTCCCATTATTCTCATAAAAAATTGTTTTAGGTGGCCTTTAAGGTTTTAGTGTTTTTCCTTGATGAAATGTTGTTAACTAACTAACATGTAATGCTATATATACAAGGTGTGGATTGTTTATATCTTGTTAAAGTCTCTAGCTTACTTCCTTTTTTATTTTTTTCAATTAAGTCAACTATCATATACTAAAAAGTGGTAAACTATACTAATTAATCCACTTAAATAAAACCAGTAAACTAATGTGCAAATCAAGCCAAAATATCCAAAATAGTATACATATAGCTCAAAGTGCAAAATGCAAAGAGTACAATAAAAAGAAAAAAGAGAAAAATATGCAAAAATACAGAAAATGAACAAAATAAGAGAGAGTTTGTAGTGGTTCACCAAAATAAGATATGCCAGAGATGGCAACCTCCCCACACTTAAATAATAGCATCGTCCTTGATGCTTGCTCAAGCTGGGTGTGAAGGGGTGTCATCACTGGTAGGGTGGATAGCTGGAGTCTCTGTGGTGGTGGTCTGAGGATCTGTCTGCTGTAGAGGAGGTGCTGACTAAATGGGAATCTCGGGATCTGTAGCCTGGATCTGATGTGGGACCTCCTGCTGTGGTGCAGCCTGCTCGGTGCCTGCCTGTGCAGCCTGAGGGGGTGCCGGCTCCTCCTCGTGCTCATCCGCCTCCTCCTCATATGGGTCTGATGGTGTGTCAGGCTCGGAGGAGATGTCGCCGCCAGATCGAATCAACAGCTTCAGGTGCTCATAGCGTCGCCTGTTGCGACGCTCAGATCTCTCATACCGGCGCCGGTTGCGGTGCTCCATTTTGTCTAGCTGCTGAAACAGGTGGTGCATAAGGTGATAAACTGGCTCTGAGGCAGGTGGAGGTGCAGTAGTGGTAGCAGGGGTAGCTGTGGAAAAAGAAGGACCAGCAGATGGTGTGGCTGTCTCATCAGTAGCAGTGAAGGGTGGGGGTTTGTAGCCCAAAGCTAGAAAGTTCCTACTGTGAGGAATAATCTTCCTGCGGTCTGCAGCCGTGGGCTTCTCATCGGTAACCAAATAGGGAAAGGGAAGAGTGCCTCAGACGTGGACCCTGGCCATGTAGGTCCGGATAAAGTGTGGTAGGTATAGGTCCTTACCCTCCAACACACACCAAAGGAGGGTGATCATAGCAGCTGGTATCTCTATCTCATGGGTACTCAGCATAATATAGTTGCTCAAGATCTGATGCCATAACCGAGCCTCATCATTTAAGTAAGCCCGCTTGATTCCCTTAGGCATGGTGGTGTTCTGACCCATTTCCCACGGAACAGTCGGGTCAAGGGTTATCCTGGCGTTGACTGCATCCCAATCAAATCGCATAAAGCGCATGTCCTCCTCAGCCCTTTTGTAACCATTAGGCTGATCAGACTTAGGTGGGAGCTGCATAATGTCCTCAATTGCTTCTTCAGTGACCAGTATCTGCTTCCCTCTAAGGTTCACTACATCTAGGGAAGTTTTGAAGTAATTGCAGTAAAATTCCCTAACCCAGGATGCATTGACCTTTGTAAGGTTTCACTCCAGAAAGAACCAACCTCTTTCTTTGATCTGATCAGAGGTATATTGCTGGAGTTCTCCTGGGATCTTCAGAGTTCTTTCCAGGTATAGGTTCCTGGAGGTTGCAAACACTGGATACTTCAGCTCACAGTATCGGTTTGCAAACTTTATGGGGTCAGTAGCAGGGAGCAGCTGGTCAGCCTTCTCCTGGGCGGTAAAGTATTTTTCCCGCTAGGAGGCATCATGCAGAAGATCTATGACAGACATAGAAGAATCTCCTCTCTTACGTTTGCCAGTGGTAGCCTTTCCTTTTCCTTTTCTCTGGGGGTCTGACATCCTGAAAAACAGAGAACCAGGATATAATAAAAATAGGAAAACAAATAGGCAAATAGTCAAAAGGAACACAAAGTGGCAAATGAGAAGTATAATGAGGAAAATGAGTTAAGTAAAAGGGCATTAAGGATTGTATAGGAGTCAAAAGTTTGAAAGGAAGAATTCACAATCCAAAATGTAATTCATAATTAGAAGCTACAGGTAACTCATAACCAAACAAGGAAAACAGGTTGATGAAGATTCAGATAGAGATAGAAATAGCAAAAATTGGAATCAAACATCAAGAATGCAATTTATGAGCCAGGAGATCAAAGAAAATAAGAATGCGTGCCCGGGCATTCATGAATTGGTTTGGGGAAATGAATGAGAATACAGTTGAAAATGTCGAAACCAAGACATGAATGGAAACATTTTGCAGAAATTTGGGCAGCATTCTAGCTAAAATTGGACTATCCCAGAAAATAATCAACAGCAAAACAGTTTATATGAACCAAAATTAAACATAGCTGCAGTCACATATACGGATTATGAACATGAAAAAGGCAATGTAAAAAGCAGCATGAAACAAGAAATCATAGCATATGAACAATAGCAACATAACAAAAACACCAGAATTGCAAAAATCATAAAGCAAGAAACACGAACAGCACAATTATCAGGCCTAAATCCACTAACCACATCCTAGACTACCTAACAACCTAGAATCCACTACAACATGTATATCTAACTAGCCTAAATATGAACAAAAACAGAAAAATATGAACGAACTACGAATGGATAGAAGGGGACGTGATGCGGAACTTGGTAGGCGAATTAAGGCGAGTGGAGCAGAAAGGTGACCAGGGGAGAGTGGAGGTAGCGTTCGGTGCGGTGGCGGGGGT
>NC_029780.3:21207115-21209342 GCF_000817695.3 Arachis duranensis | reverse complement strand
GCGATCGCGTGGAGCACGCGGTCGCGTGGCTGGGGTGTAGTAGGGTTGATGCGATCGCGTGGGTTGCGCGATCGCATGGAATGGGTAAAAGAGGGAATGACGCGATCGCCTGAGGCATGCGATCGCGTGGCTGGAAATTGTGCTAAATGCACGATTCCAACGTCGTGTCAGCGCAACTCTCTGTCTCCTTTGCGGTGGTGTGTAATCCGCGCGACGCGATCGCGTCGCTCACGCTGTCGCGTGGGTTAGTGTATCTGCATGTGACGCGATCGCGTGGGTTTTTTGTGCGAAAAGCACAATGGCCACACGATTCCAGCCCAACTTTCTGGGCGTTGGATCTTTACGCCGATTTCCAGGTCACGCGACCGCGTGATTGACGCAGACGCGTGGGAGGTGTTTTATCGCAACTGACGCGATCGCATGAGTGATGCGGTCGCGTCCCACTCCCTTTTTTTTTATTATGCAGGGATGTAAATATGCAGTATGCAGAATGCAATGATTAATATGAATGATATGCAAAACTCCAGGTTCAATATAATAAAATAATATAAAACTTGAAGACAAATAAGACTAAATAAAAAAATGAAAAAGGGACGATCATACCATGGTGGGTTGTCTCCCACTTAGCACTTTTGGTTAAAGTCCTTAAGTTGGACATTGGTTGAGCTTCTTGTTATGGCGACTTATGTTTAAATTCATCCAGAAATCTCCACCAATGCTTGGAATGCCAATATCCTCCGGGGTCCCAAACTAGGCATGTAAAGCTTCTGAGCAGCTTCAAACAAATTTTCAGGCTCCCGGAGTGATGAATATCAGAATATTCTCCAGGATCCCAAACTCTGGTTCCAAATCCGCTTTCGTTTTGATCTATACTTCTCCATCCGGGCGGTTTGGAAATTAGATTCTCACCACGGTGACCAGACGTTCTTCGTGATCCATTAAATTGAGCATGATACCAATCCGTGCACTTCGAGTTGAAGCGTGGAACCTTATTGAACCTTGTGCACCCGCTCTGAGTACGAGCCATTTCACTTTTACTCTTAAAGCCGCAGAGAGCTCTAAGCTGGCCATCTGTTTCAAGCAAACCGTATTCAAGTGGAAAAATAAAGATAAGAGTCAAGGATTTTACCCACTTGAAGTCTGT
This sequence comes from Arachis duranensis, assembly GCF_000817695.3. NCBI lineage: Eukaryota > Viridiplantae > Streptophyta > Magnoliopsida > Fabales > Fabaceae > Arachis > Arachis duranensis. The sequence continues at coordinate 21,208,198 of NC_029780.3, read as the reverse complement.
ATTGGGTGGTAATGGCCTTGGGATCAATGTTTTCAGTGGTTCTGCAAGATCTACTCCCTTATGGTCTTCAGTGAATTCCTCCACTTCTTTGCAATTTTCTTTTATGTCAACCATGTCTTGATCAGAGTCTTCAAATTCTCCCTCATCATCGCTCAAGTCATATATTGGAGGTTGAGAAAAATCTATCTCAGCATCATCTTCATGTTCACTCGGGAAAGATTCTTCTGTCTCAAAGAATTCACTTGAGGATGCAAGTTCGTCACTAAGAGAACAGGATTCATGATCATCATCATCAAGGAAACCTGCGTCCTGGGTTATTCCGTCCAGTTCTTCATAAGATATTTGCATTAGAGGCTGTGCAACATCCTCTTTGGCGTCAGTTGTAACATCTTTGACGGGGTCTTCCATGACTCTGTATTCCTATGGAGGTTCAGCATCTCCTAAATCTTCAACCAACTCTTCTTCTTCTACAATGACAGCGTCCTCTACTTGTTCCAGTATGAAGTTATGTTCTATGCTGTCCACCGGAGTTTCTTGTGTCTTCTTCAGAACACATTCTTCATTAGATTCTCCACATGAAACCATGGGGTCTGTTGAGTAGCTGAACGTCTGGAAGATAGTTGATTTATTGCCCACTCCAGTTGATGAAGGGTTGTATTGAATTGGTTTATTGATTCTTCGAGGCGAACCTGTGATTCTGGCTTTGATGGATGTGAACATGGTGTATAAGGGAGTGGTGGCTCTTGGGAGTAATTAGATTGGTGTTGAGGTGGATAAGGATCATGTGGTAGTGAATGGTGAAAAGAAGCTTGTGAGTGTGGTGGTTCAAAGTTATGTCAAGAGGATGGTCTCTGAGCACAGGGTGGAGCTTGTTGGTAGCTACAAGGCAATCCACCGAATCTATCAGTTGGGTATGCATTGTAGAATGGTCGTTGTCCATGATATCTTGGAGGGTGTTGTTGCCTAAAGGATTGATTAGATCCTCTTGGCTCTATCCATCCTTTATTGGTCTGACCTTGATGCATATTCCTACTGTGGTTTCTATTTCCTTCAACAAAGTTAGAACCAAACTCAAAGCGAGAG
>NC_029780.3:21196386-21206943 GCF_000817695.3 Arachis duranensis | reverse complement strand
AAGAATGAGGAGTGAATATGGCAAATAATTTAAATGACAATTAAAATAAATAAATACTGTAAAGCAAACTTTTGGCAAGGTATGAGAAATTGGAAGTCCAGACTTTGTTATTCTTAACAATAATAATGAAAGTTGAATCTTAATTCTACTTAGTTAACCTTTGCTAGAGCAAAGAAAAGTCAAGGGACTAATTAGTTTGACCTTCGAATCCTATTTATTTCCTAAGAAAAGGTTGGGATTATTGAAGTTCAGTTCAATTAGCAAAGATAACAGTTATCAATTATCTTGAGCTAAGATAACTCCTGAGTTACTGATTTCTTAACCAAGACCAAAAGGAAGGAAATTAAATCTACTGGAATAAAAGTGTCTTCAGATTGGGAAGAATCAATGGCATAAGTAAATAAAGCAATATTAAACTGAAATACCTCAAATATCATTAAATAAGAAAATCATCATGAAAGTGGCATAGGCCAAATAGGCAACATAACTAATACAAGCAAGCATTCAAATGTCTGAAAATAAGAAATAACATAGAGTAAAAGAACATTGAACCTAGGATTGAGAGTCACTCCTAAAACTAAGAGAAGTCCTAAATCCTAAATCCTAATCCTAAAGAGAGAGAGGAGATAACCTCTCTCGAAACTAGATCTAAATCATAGAAAGTAACTAAAAATGCCTCAACACTTTGAATGGATGCATTCCCTCACTTCATAACCTTTGGTCTATGGCTTCTGGACTTGGATTTGGGCCAAAAAGGGCTTCAGAATCCGCTATGAGCATTTTCTGCAATTTCTGATGCGTGGCCTCTGTCACGCGTCCGCGTGGGTCACGTGATCGCGTCAATTGGAGTTTTCCTTGTCGTGCGGTCGCATCAATCATGCGGCCGCGTCATAGGTGTTCTTTGTTAGGCGCGCGGTCGCGTCAGCCATGCGGCCGCGTCGCTGCTTCTTCGCGCTTGGCATGTGGCCGCGTCGTCCATGCAGTCGCGTGGATGCCAGTTTCTCCAAAACTCCATTTTATGCTTTTCTTCCATTTTTTGTATGTTTCCTTTTCCATCCTTTAAGTCATTCCTGCCTTAGAAGATCTGAAACTACTCAACACACTAATCATGGCATCGAATGGAAATAAAGGTAATTAAAATAATTAATTTTAAAGCATAGGAAACATGTTTTTCACATACATCACATAATAAGGAAGGGAAAGTAAAACTATGCAATTAATATGAATAAGTGGGTGAAGGATTGAATAAATCACTCAAACTAAGCACAGAATATATCACAAAATATGGGTTTATCAATACTCTGTTGACCCTATGTCGTAAGGGTGGCCGGGCACTGTGAAAGTCCCGGATGAGCTTGCCCCCGTGAATATACACCAGTGAGGGTGTTGGATATGGATTATGATTATGATCAAGTTTATGATGAGTATAACTCGATTTGGGGATGCACGACAGAGGGACAGTCCAATGGTTAGCTACCAGGACTTGTCGGGTTGGCTCTATAATCGACAGATGATATCATCAGCCACTAGGACAGGCATGCATCATATGCATCTATGTGACATTGTTTGGGTGTGCATATTGTACTTGGTTTGCCTTTGTGACTATTTGAGATTAACTGCTGCTTGTTCTACTTGCTGTAACTGTTTGTTTGTGCTTGAACTTCCTATCTGTGTTTGCAACTGGGACTCTGTTGGATTGTGGTGATTGGTTGTTGTTGGATTGTTTGGGCCTAGAGCCGTGGTTGAAATAAGATGGACCAATGGTTGGTTTCGATTTTGTGTTTCTGGTTTGGAAAAGTATGAAAGGCTAATTTGGTTCAGCATAGATAAACCTTTTGAAAGGCTTTTGAATCTTGTTTTAAATGAAAAGTTTCCTCTTTCAGAAAAGATTTCATATTTCTCTTTTATTGTAAACTATTGTTTTGAAAAGAGGCATAAGATGGTTATTAATCACTGGTACGGTTTATCTTCACGTATCCTATTACAGTAATTCCCAAAAACCCTCTACTGAGAACCCTTTCGAGGATGATGTTCTTACCCCCCTACATTTTTTCCCTTTCAGGATATGGACGCAGAAGTCACGAAGAGTTTATTTAGTTGTTATTGAAATGCTTTGTATTACTTTAGATTATTATTTATTGTACCCTCGCCTTTATTTTTACATATTTTGTAAGAAGGATAGGCACTGTATTAGATAATGCTTGTAATATTTTATATATATGAATAAGTGTCGTCGTACTGTCTGAGCTATTAGAGTCGCGTAGCCGGAAGCGTGAGCTTTGGTAGTTAGGGTGTTACATAAAGTGTACTATTTGAATCCAAAAAATTTTTATTTAACTTAATATAGTCCTGCAGTGAAGTCAATGTTAAATAATTAACGAAACTCAATTTTTAGATATGGAAAGCTTATATAACCAAACTCTTTGGTTGTTGAGGGGAGTTCCCCGTGGTAAAGGTGACGATGGCCTTGTCCTCGTCGTCACCGATGAATTTTTCTGCGAAAAACAAATCCTCGACGATGTTCTCCATGTTCTTGAACCAATGCCAGTGGCTCACAGTGATGCATCCATTGCTGATCCTGTGTCTCTCGAGTTTGTACCTCTTCTTCAGGGAAGGACATTAAAGTTTGGTGAAATGGTAACGTTAATTATTTAACATTCGCTTCATAGTAGGACTACATTGAAGCTAAATAATTTTTTTTTGGATTCAAATAAGATACTTTAAACCTTAGGGACCAAAACAAGATTAAACCCAAACGTAGAGACCAATTCAGTAGTTTACCTTATAGTATAAATACTGCATACTAAACTAACTTTCCATAATGAGAGTTTTATAGAATTATCATTAATAACTTAACTACCAATTGCCACATTAGCTTGCCTATGCTAACCAGTAACTCTTCTCCACAGAAACTTCACTAACTTAGCCTATTTTCAACTAGCAAACATATGAGAGAGTAACGGTGAGTATTAGCAAACATATGAGAGAGTAACAGTGAGTAACTGAGTATCAATAAACTTCAGTCTCAAGCAACACCTCCCTCTCAACCTAGAATAACTTTCATTAAACATTCTTAGCTTACCATGACATTTATGAAATAGATTTGGAACTATAGTCTTAGTCGATATATCTGCTATTTGATTTGCAGTTGAAATAAGTAGCAAATTTATTCCTTATTCTTGCCATTTTGTCACTACAATGCGGCAGCTCTTTCTATATTTTTTATTTTCTCATGAAAGATTGGGTTGGTTGCAAGGTACATGGTGATTGATTATCATAATATATGACAATTCGTTTGATTGATTTCACTTGTAGTGCTTTCAAAATATATGTATTTCACTGAGCTTCTCGAGTCGTTATTGCTAGTGCTCTATACTCTGCCTCACATGAAGAGCTAGCCATTGTATTTATGTCTTACTTTTTTATGAAATGATTGAGTTTCCTATAAAAAAACAATTCCTTGAAATTGATCACCCTAGATAAGTGCCTTAGTCACTGTTCAAAAATTTTATTGATTCTAAATCTAATTTAGATGAGAATATTAACCCCAAAGATGAAGCTCTTTTGATGTATTTTAACACTCTATCCAACTTCGAAATGTCTTCTCGTAGCATGATTCAAATATTGGTTTAACTTATTTATTGCGTTTGCTATCTCGACTGTGTGTTGGTCAAGTAAAGAAGCTTTCCAATCAGCCTTCTATATTCTAATGTTGATTGAAAATGTATGCTTGAAGTCTTCGATAGTTTCAAAGTATAGTCCATAGATGGTAGATGCTTCTCTTGCTTTTAACCCATATTCCTTTAGTGGGTTGATGCAGTATTTTCTTTAAAACATGCTTATTTCCCTCTTGCTTCGAGGTACTTCAAGTCCTAAGTAAAATTTGAGTTCTTTAATGTCTTTAATTCTAACAATTTATGCAGATGTTGTTTCACAAAATTGATTTCTTTCAAATTATTTCCAACTATAATCAAGTCATCAACAAACACTAAAATCATAGTGAAACCAGAAATTATAGATTTAGTGAATAAACTATAGTCATGTCTTGATTGAGTATCCAACAGTGATCAAAGTAGAGCATAATTTGGTGTTTCATTGTCTATTAGCTTGTTTCAAGCCATATAAAGACCTGTCTAGCTTGTAAACACGAGTAGAAGTGAAAAGTTATAGACCTGGGAGAGATTTCATATAAATAATTTTCACGGAGATCTCCATACAAGAAGGCTGTATTCACATCTAATTGGTGCATTAGCTAATTCCTTGCTTCAGCAAATGATAGCGAATTTCACAATATATTCATCTTTATCACAGGACTGTAAGTTTTAAAATAATTCATCCCAATTGTTTGAGTGAATCCTTGTGTAATCAATCTTGCCTTGTATCTCTTAATTGTGTCATCTTGTTTCAATTTAAATTTAAACACTACTTACAACTCAATGCCCTATTCCTATCAAGAAATATAGTAGGTGACTAGATTTTATTCTCTTAGAGCAGCTAATTTCACATTAATTGCTTTCTATCAATTCGGATTCTTGATAGCCTCAGCATAATTTTGGATTCAATGTATTTTGGTTGAGTTATAGTGGTTATGGTTAATGATAGAGTGGACTTAGATAATGGAAATAATGATGTGTTTTTTTGTATTTGAGACTCAAAGAATAAAATGTGAGAATATTCAAAGAAATCATGTGTATTATTCTATGAAATGCCAAAAAAATTTTAAAATCAGTTAAAGAATATTTTTGTAAAATCTCAATGGTTTCATGTAGACAATTGGGGATTGTAGAATTCTTAGCACTAGCAGTAAGCAAAAAATGATATATATACATCAATTGGATGTCAATATCATTTTTTATTGTAGGAATTTACTTGAAGAAGTGTGAAGTCTCTCTTAAAGATAAAAGTTTCAGATGGGTATACGATTTGTAAGTTAGAAAAGTTACATATGGGTTGAAGCAAGCAAGTAGATAATGACATCAAAAGTTGTCTTGTATTTTTTATTGAGGTCGGTTACACTTAATCAAAAAAAGATAGTTGCTTTCGAAAAGTTACATATGGGTTGAAGCAAGCAAGTAGATAGTGACATCAAAAGCTATCTTATATTTTTGTTGAGGTTGGTTACACTTAATCAAAGAAAGATAATTGCTTATTTACTAAAGAATCTGATTTGAGCTTCACTTACATTTGTTAATGACTTAGTATTGGCAGGAATTGACTGAGCTGAGATTGTTAGCATAAAAAAAAATTTGATCATAATTCAAAATTAAAGACTTTGGGTGCTGAAATTTTTTCCTTAGTCTTGAGATTGTTCAAAGTGGTCGAAAAATTATCATGTATCAAGGCACATATATCTTGGATCTTCTTGATGAATTTGGCCTTCTTAATACTAAATTTGCTTCCACTTATATGATTATATTTCAAAACTCACAAAAAATTTAAGATTCTTTTATCCAATTTTATTACTTATAGGAGGCTAACTGAGAGACTTATTTATTAACTAATATTCGGTTAGATATTTATTTTTTCGTAAGCAAACTCAGCTAATTTTTAAATTGTGCTATTGATAATTTTTAAGCAGCTCTACATGTGCTTTGATATTTTAAAGGAGCACCATATCAAGGTGTTTTCCTTTCTTCATCTAATGATTTCACTTTAATTGCATATTCTAATTCTAATTGGCATCCTGCTTGAATACTCGCTATTCTGTCTCTAGTTTTTGTTTATTTCTTAGCACGTAACTAATTTCTTGGCGTAGTAAGAAGCAACACATTTATCTCTCGAGGTTGAATTTTATGCCATGTATTTAGCCACTTGTGAAGGAGTATGGTTGTCCTACATACTGTACGACTTTAAGATTTCTCTTCAAAGACCTATAACTTTATATTGTGGCAATTAATCTGCACTTCGTATTGCATTAAATCCAATTTTTTATGAACGTTCAAATCATATAAAGATTGACTATCATACAATGAAAGACAAAGTTCAATAAAAAATTTTAAAATTATTCCCTGTTTTGTCAACAAATCAAGCTTTTGATATATTTTTACCAAGTCTTTGACACCAAACTTCTTTTCAGCTTGAAACACCAAATTAGGATTAATAAACTTTCATGCTCCAAACTGAAAAAAGAATGTCAATGATATAGAGATTAAATAGAGGAGTAAATTGGTGAAAAAGATGGTGAATAAAACTAGAGAATTTTATGATAGATTTTATGATGATGTGGCTAAATTGTTATAGAAAAGTTAGTTAATATATGCCATTTCATTATTTTTTTTGTAGGTAGTTTTTTATTTTTAGTGTTGTGGTTCAAGTAGTATTTTTCAACAATGTAGATATTCGGTGTTTTTTTGTGTATAGATATTATAAATCTGAGAGTTAAATTTGTGTTTTTTAATTTTATTTTTTAAATACAAATCTTAGGGTCAGATTTGTGGTTTATAATTTTTTTTTTACAAAATTGATCTACCAATTTACTTATCACTTAAAAAAAATTCAACCCACGTAAATACAAAGGTTTAGATTTCTTCATGACCCCAAAATACACCTTAAATTTTGTTTTCAAGACAAAACTGAGCCTTCGATATATGAATTCTAATTAAAAAAATATCTCCATATGCATAAAAATAACACACCACTTTTTCATAATTGGGCATAACGCACCGAATTTTCATAACTACAAAAATTAGCCGAATAATTAAGCATGAATGTAATTCTGTAAAAATATATGATAGAATATGATTAGAATCAATTAATATTATTTCTCATATTTGAATATTTATTATAAAATATTAAGTTTTTATTATTTCGATTCTCTTAACACTTATAAATACCCTTATATATTGTATTATTCCATATAACTTGAATACACTCAAACATTTTCTCTCTTATTTTTTTAACATGGTATCCTTCTTGAGGAGGATAGATTATTTTTCTTCTAGTGAAATCATCACCGTATTTTTATACTTTTCTTCCGTATCATTTTTTACCTTCTCTTTTATCAATGCTTTGATGCTTTTTTATCTCACCGATTAGCTCATTTACTGCTTACCTATTCACATGGAAAAACCATATTTTTCTATTACCTTCCAACAGTTTGTTATCCTCTGATATTTTACCATCTCTTCATAGTTTGCCACTTTTTCGGTAATTTTCAGGTATCTCACCATCTTTTCGATAGTTCGCCATCTTTTCGGCCGTTTTTCTGCAGTTTGCCACTCTTGCGACAATTTTATTTGCATTTTTCTTGCTGCATCTTCGTCTGTATTTTTCTTACGGCAGTTTTGTTCCGCTTTCTTTGTGGTAATTTTGTTTGTGTTTCCTTGTGGTAGTTCTGTTTGCATTTCTTTGTGGTAGTTCCGTCTACGTTTTATTGTGGCAGTTCTATCTACGCTTCCTTCCGGCAGTTTCGTTTGCGCTTCCTTATTGGCAATTCTGTCTGCATTTTCTTTCGGCATGTCTATTTACACTTGTTCTATCAATTTATGCATTTTTTGTGTCGTTATTTTAAATAAGTTTCAAAATCAATTAATATTATTTAGCATAATTGAATATTTATTATAAGATATTACGTCTTTATTATTTCAATTCTCTTAACACCTATAAATACCCTTTTATATTGTATCATTTCATATATCTTGTGTTAGAATATAATTAGGATCAATTAACATTATTTAGCATATCTGAATATTTATTATATGATATTAGGTCTTTATTATTACGATTCTCTTAGCACTTATAAATACCCTTCTATATTGTATCATTCCAAACAACTTGAATACACTCAATAATACACAAATTCTTTCTCCAGTTTAGTCTCTTGTTTCTAACATAGCATCAGAGTCATGGTATCCTCCTTAAGGAAAATAGTTCTTTTTTTCGGTTGAAATTACCGTATTTTTCATACTTTTCTTTCGTGCCATTTTTTCCTTCCCTTTTGTCAATGCTTTGATACTTTTTCACCTTACCTAATAGCTCATTAATTCACTACTTACTTATTCTCATGGAGAAACCATATATTTTTCGTCACCTTCCGATAGTTTGCCATCTCTTTACACTTTGTCACTTTTTCAGCAATTTTTTGGCAACTCGCCAGCTTTTCAGTAGTTTTTCGATAGTTGGTCACTCTTCCGACAGTTCCATATGCACTTCCTTCTGCAATTTCGTCTGCGCTTCTTTCAGACAGCGGCAGTTCCGTCTGCACTTCCTTCATCTGCGCTTCCTTTCGACAGTTCCGTCTGTGCTTCCTTTCGACAGTTCCGTCTGCACCCGTTCTATCCGTTTATACAATTTTTTTCTTTCTCTTTATTTCGTTGTTTTAAATAAGTTGCAAACTTAAGTTGTCACTTGAGTTTGAGGGGGATGTTAGAATATAATTAGGATCAATTATGATCAATTAACATTATTTAGCATATCTAAATATTTATTATAGGATATTAGATCTTTATTATTACGATTCTCTTAGCACTTATAAATACCTTTCTATATTGTATCATTCTAAACAACTTGAATACACTCAATAATACACAAATCCTTTCTCTAGTTTATTCTCTTGTTTCTAACATAGTATCAGAGTCATGGTATCCTCCTTAAGGAAAATAGTTTTTTTTTTTCGGTTGAAATTACCGTATTTTTCATACTTTTCTTTCGTGCCATTTTTTCCCTTCCCTTTTGTCAATGCTTTGACCTTACCGATTAGCTCATTAATTCACTACTTACTTATTCTCATGGAGAAACCATATATTTTTCGTCACCTTTCGATAGTTTGCCATCTCTTTACACTTTGTCACTTTTTCAGCAATTTTTCGGTAATTCGCCAGCTTTTCATTAGTTTTTCGGTAGTTGGCCACTCTTCCGGCAGTTCCATCTGCACTTCCTTCAGATAACTGCAATTTCGTCTGCGCTTCTTTCAGACAGCGACAGTTCCGTCTGCGCTTCCTTCATCTGCACTTCCTTTCGACAGTTCCGTCTGCGCTTCTTTCATATGCGCTTCCTTTTGACAGTTCCGTCTGCACCCGTTCTATCCGTTTATACAATTCTTTTCTTTCTCTTTATTTCGTCGTTTTAAATAAGTTGCAAACTTAAGTTGTCACTTGAGTGTGAGGGGAATGTTAGAATATAATTAGGATCAATTAGGATCAATTAACATTATTTAGCATATCTAAATATTTATTATAAGATATTAGGTCTTTATTATTACGATTCTCTTATAACTTATAAATATTCTTCTATATTATATCATTTCAAACAATTTAAATACATTCAATAATACACAAATCCTTTCTCCAATTTAATCTCTTATTTCTAACATCTTTAATATATTCAAACTTTTTTCTCTCTTACCTTTCTAACTATATCATGAATAAAATTTTGAGTGCGTCGTTTACCACTCTTAAATTATCTCTCGTCTGTGAATTTCTCTTCACTCATGGAGCAGGCTTCATTGCCTCACCACCAAACTCTTTAAGCTGAACAAAGTTTTAGCACAATATTTTGTGCTTAAAAATTTTAAATACTCTACAAAGATACGTTCTCTCTTTGAGTTACTCTATCCAAACACATTTTAAAATTTAGCACAAGCTAAGAGGAAGAGGGAAATGTACATGTACATGATTAAAGTTCATACTTGGAACCGAAAAAAAATAAATTTATCTTTTTTAACCTAAATCATGTCAGATTCTTTTTTGATTATGTGCAGATTGTATATGTGAATACAACAATTCTCTTCCAACCTTTACATGCTAACGAACATACACGTTGCTGATATTATTCTTGTGCCAGGCATTATATATGACATCAAATCAAATGATCCATCTTGATCAAAATCCTGAATTTTGTCTCGTTGCTTGGAAATTAAGGCAACAAAAAAAATAAGAATAAAGAAATAAATAGCATCAGAATCCAAGTTGCAATCGAGTGACACATAACATAATGATAACAATAATAATGTATTTGTTGTGTGCTGTCTTATATATATGCATGTAGAGACACATATGGCGGCGATTTAATTTGCAGAAGAGCTGCATATATATATATATATATTAATAATGACTCATCATATACGTACTCTCTAGAACAACATAGGTACATACATTGCGAAAATTAAAGGAAAAATAAATGTCTTATGTGTTATATCTTCAAGTGTGGGATTTTTTTTTTCTTTTTTAGTAACAAAGGTTATTGAAAAAAATTTAGTATCAAAAAATAGATTGAGAGTTAATTAAAATAGTCATTACAATTAAAGTTATTTGTATATTAATTTAATTTTTAAAGGATAAAGTATATTTTTTATTTTTAAATTTATTAAAAATTTTGAAAATATTTCTAAATTTTATTTTATTTTGATTTTATCTAAAAAATTTTTTATTTATATTAAATATATCTGACGAGTAAATGTTTAATAATTCTTTTGAAAAATCAATTATTAGGAGTATATTTGATCTCAAATCAAAAATTCTTTTAAAAAAATTAAACAAAATTAAACTTTAAAATATTTTAAAAATTTTTAACAAATTTTAAAAACAAAAAGTATACTTTATTCAATTTTAAAAATAAATA
>NC_029780.3:21193084-21196124 GCF_000817695.3 Arachis duranensis | reverse complement strand
TAAATAATATATTAAAATAAAATTTTATTTAATTTATAATTTATCAAAAAAATAAAAAATAAAAAACTTTCACATGAATTTAATCATCCACGTGATTCCACGCCGGTTGTTCAGTTATTTATTTTTGTGACTATATCAGAGTTTCAGTTATACTCATTTGCTCATTATTACCTTTTATTTCCTATTCATCACTTGCATAAAAATAAAATTCTTTAGCTCATTAATAATAACAACCAATTTTGCAGAAGATAAGCTAACGGTAGATAGAGACTCATTCATTGTTACTCTAACAAATTAAAGGTCGATTCACATTTTTTTTTATTTTTTATTATATTTCCTAACACAGCAACGAGTAATTCGTCCTAAATCTGAATCTTATTTTTATCAATTTTACTAAATAATCAATAAGAGTCTAACTGATAATAAATTAATAAATATTTTTAAATTGTATTTTATATTAATTAATTATCATTAATTAATAATTATTTAAATTTTACTTTTAAAAAATATATAATTAATAATTATTAATTATAGTTATTTAAAATTAATTAATTAAAAATTATTTTTTATTTAAAAATTTATTATTGACTAATAGATTATTACATATATAAAATAATACTCAAATACTAATATTTATTTAAGAAAATAAATAAACTAATCATTTGAGCAATTCAAATTAGTTAAATTATTCTGAATGAATGAATATAACTACAAGTTTCAACCAATTTCTTGGCCTACATACCCTGCTGCCATGTTATGCTGTGTGGGTGCAATTTAAGTATATAAAATGGCACATACATGCACCATAGAATTAAGACAGTGAAGGTGTAGGTCCATAAAGATGAATGGAGCCAAATAAAATAAAATAGCCTTACCTGATTATGAAATGAAAGGGGTCCAATTGATGTTGGTGCTGCTAATTCCTCATGTCTGGGCCATTTTGCTGACATGTCTAATAATGTCTTCTTCGTACTCCTTAGAAGGGATAAAATACAAAATTCATACATAGTGTTGTTGCCTCCTCAAAGCCTCAAATAGTTAAGCACTGCTTATCCCATGCTCCATACTGTGTCATGGGACTCATCATTCATGAGTGATTCCAATAATTGCAATTTGCTAACTACTACTCTTGATTTCTTCCATCTCACAGGGTAATAATTTTTTTTTATTTAAACATTATTAGTTACTATTTGCTTCGATTAGATAAATTTTCCTATATTATATGCAGTACAAATATTTAAGAATTCAATTTACACATCGTACTAATACATCATTACTTAGAAAAACGGGTCTGCACCATTTGTTTGTCTTTGCACTCAGGCAGACATCCAATCTCTTGTGGATTATCTCGTTGACCCATGACTAATCTGTTCCCTAATTCATCAATTCCCACCATTTTCGTTTATTTACTCAATTTTGAATAATTATTCTTTTAGATGATTATTTGTGTAATTAATATGAAAATAATTATTTTTGTTATTTATGTATTATAAAATTATATTTTTATTTATCAAATTATAACCACATTATATGTATAGAAAATATCAGATACTATATAAAGGTACTTTTATTTAGTATTTATTCACAATTTTGATTATATTATTATAAAAATATTTAATTATTTCATCATGACAAATTTTATTATTTGAGAGTAAAATATTTAATTATTCTATTAGCTTATTATTTTATTTAAACATTATATTAAATAATATTTATAAATATTGATAAATATTAGAATATTTTGTTAAAATTGAACTATTTTAAATATCAAAATAATATATATAGAGTTAAATACTAAAATAGATATTCTGTCTCTCATTAAAGTATTTTAAAAATCAAACAAGTTATAAATAAATTCAAACAAGTTATCAAATAACAATTATTTACAGTTAGGCAATTTGAATAAACGAACATTCAAATCAATCGAGTTCATGTTTTAAATTATAATAGTTAACTCTATTTTTTTATAATCATTTTAGGTGGTCCCCTATCTCTATCTAATTTGTTTAAAGTTGAAGGGTCGGGTCTGTTGATTAGTAGTACTTAATCTAACAAATAATAATTAAATTAATTGTTGCAGAAAGGCAACAACAGTCAGGTACACTATATCTTTGCTTAATCTATAGGCATTATGGATAATAATAAATTAAGGGAACCGCATGTAAAAACAACTATAATATGGTCAACAATATCTAAGATTCTACCTGATAACAAAAGGGCCCATAAATTCGAAAAGAGAACTGCAATTAGTTAAAGCAGTTACCTTTAATCCATTCTTTTAAATTTCAAATCATCATTCCAAAACCTCTTCTCGTAACAAGAATTTAGTTACCCAATGTCTTAAAAGTATTCATTAAGAATAGAACACTTTCAAACTTTTTTTTATTATTTTATTGTAATGAAAACTCAAAATTTTTAATCATGTATGCATTGTATATCAAAATTTAATCACCAAATTTTAATTTGTCTGTATAAAAAATATGTTGATATATAAAATATATATTAAAATTAAATTAATAATATATATTTATACATAAATATATAATAGCTAATATAGACAGAGCTAGAATATTTTTTGGAGGGAGTCAATTAAAAAAAATATAACATTAAAAAAGAGAAAAAAATAAAATTAAGAAGCCAATGTAAAAACTCATAAACTATATGCATAAAAAAAAAATTTAATTGGGAAGGGGGAGGGGCGTTGCCCACTTTGGATATTGGAAGTTTTGGCATTGATAATTAATTTAATAATTGATTCTTTATTTTTATTTAATTAATATTACATAATTAATAAAATTTATTATTTTTTACTAATATTTGATCAATATTCTAATAAATATTACATTTTAAGATCAAAAACGTTAAATTCTAAATTTTAACAGTAAAATAAAATATTAACTAAAAATATTGGTTAATATTTATAAAAAGAAAATTTTCTTTTTTATTTTATACTATGTATATCTTTGAAATATATAACTCACGGTAAGTAATAAATCAGAACTAAAACAAAAGGAGAAAAACAGAAAATCAAGAAAAGTAC
>NC_029780.3:21191461-21193079 GCF_000817695.3 Arachis duranensis | reverse complement strand
TCTTTATCGTTCAATTATTATTGCAAAGAATTTTTATTCACAAAAGTTTATTCACAAACAAGTCAATGACTTTATTAATCTCCTAAGTCATAACACTCAATTTTGAAGCAAGAAATTTTGATCCTATTAGTATTATTTAAGATTATCTCTACGCAAGAGGGTCACTGTCCAAAACAGGTTATAATGATACGGATATGATTTTGTTTTGTGATATCATGGATGCATTCATATACACACTTCACCCAATTTTGCAAAGGATAATATATACTAAAAGAGCGAAACATGATACACTTGTTCATGTACAAAGAACAGGGACACATACCATGATACCAATTACCAATCTCTCTCTCTATCTCTCTCTCTCTCTCTCTCTCATATCTTATTATAATGCTCTCAACTCTCAAGCAATGGCAACCCTACCCACCCATTTATTTAGAGCAGAGAAGAAATGTGGTTTATTTCGGATCGTACTTGATGGTTGACGATTTATTTTGTATTCTATCCCAATTAAAAATAAAAAAAATGTAATTTTTTTGGTAATTTCTTCGTAACTATTAGTAGAACATGATTCTCATTTGAAATTTGACCATGGCATTAGTGCGATAAAATCTGAGTAACACTAATTTTAACACAAAATAAGTATAATCATACTTTCATGCTGGTAATTGTTTTAAATATTTAATTAAAAGATTAATAAAAGATATAATTACTGAAAATCAATCACCGTATAAGAATCAACTCTCAAATATACGTGTTAAAAAAAAAGTTTATCAAATTAATTATTATAAAATATATGTTAAAATATAAAATATTTATTAAAAATAAATTAAACATCATATGTATTTGTCTACGATTATTCATAGTGATGATTTAGTGACTAATTTTTGTAATACTCATAGTATTTTTATGGCGAATACTAAGAAAATAAGGAGTACAATATTTCTTAACTTCTAAAGCTTAAATTCTATATAGTAATAACTCACAATTAATTATCTTTATATGAAGTTGATAGTTAAAAATCGTTAGATTATAATTCTTTAATCAAACATGTTGAAATATCTAATAATGCTTAACTATTAATTTTATATAAAAATAAATATATGTGAATTTCTACTGTTTTATATCATAAATTCTAAATTTTGAACTTTAAATTTTAAGTTATAAATTCTAAACTTTAAAACCTTGAATTCTTAAGCTTAAATCTTAAATCCTAAATATCTAAATTCTAGATTGACTTATTGATATAAAGTATAATAAATAAAGAACTAAAATTTATTGAATTAACAAAAAATACAACAATCCTTACTTAATATATAAGAAACATTTAAGGATGATCACATTTTTATAAAAAATATATATTGGATATTATTAATAAAAAAATTTAAGAATAAATGTTTCTTTCTATCTTTGACAATTTGTTCAAAGAATAAAACGCTCTCAACAATCCAAGTAGTGAGCTGATGATGTGTTAGGGACTGTTTAAAATAATTATTTAAATAATTAAAGATCATTTATAAATTTTTAAATTGTGAAAAAGTACTATACTTTTTAAGCAAATCATCAGAAAATAGACACAATATTTACTCAATTTAATTATGTAAATAATTTGGTAAATAAC
>NC_029780.3:21168658-21191220 GCF_000817695.3 Arachis duranensis | reverse complement strand
AGATAATAAATATAAATACACTATCTTTAAATTAATTTTTATAATTAGAGTAAAAATTTTAAATTTAAACTAACTCCACTTTTATTATCTTAAAAAAAATTAGTATGTCTGAAATGTAAATTCTTGTAAATTTATTTATCACTTTACTTATAAAAAAAAAACCGTATAGACTATAGTATTGTGATGTGATGTAGGATTACGAAAAAGCATGTGTGAGTCTGAAACTAAAATCCAACAACTCAACTTAGTGATTAACCATGGTTACAACTTACAAAGCAACATCCAATATCTTCTTTCGTTGTTTCTCTCTCTCTCTCTCTGCTTAGTGCTATCTGCATTGGTCCTCTGCACCAAGTCACCAACTCTGCAATTCTTTCGCCGCCTTCTGCGTCCCACTTTCTCAATTTTTGCGTCTTTTCACTCTCTTCGAGCTCCCTCACCCTCTCACATAATACAACCTTATTCATTTTCATTTATTTTATTCCATTTTATGATTAACCTCATTCGCTCTCTGAATCAACTGGGAAATTGGAATGATCACTCCCACTCACTCATTTTGTTTATGTTCAAAGGGAAAAATTTGAGCCTCACGAGGAACTCACGTTTTTAGAATAGTTTTTCTGTCCTTTCTTTTCTTGATTATTGGGTTTCAGCGAGTTTTCCTTGATCTCAGCCGAGAATCAGTGTCACTATCACTATCTCATGACTCATGATGATGCACCTTATTGCTCCTTAGAGAAATTCAATTTATTTTTATAAAACAAAAGCTTTGAAAAGAAAGGCCGAATCTTAAGGGCTCTTACTTTACTTGGCAGGTTAGTGCTTAATTATATATTATTTTATTATATATAATATTCTATTTATCTACAATTAGATATGTTTGACGGATGCTGCTTCATTAATTTAAATTTAATTTCTTTGTTTTTTGGTTTGATTAGGACTCGAGGTTATTAAAAATGAAGATTTTGTTCCATGCTTTTTCTTTATTTATTACTGTAATGAAAGTTTCTTTTTTCTGGTGTTAAATGATTAGGGATTGGTTTATTTCCTTAACATAGTGTGGTATGCTTACGTCACAGGTTTATCTTCAATGCCTTCAAATCCTGTTTGGATTCCAAAGGTTCCCTTCCAAGTTAACATAGTGGAGTATGTTGTAAGATATACAAAGAGGAGAGGAGAGTAATAATAAGTTCTTGAGTTTGAGGCCTTTTTGATTCATTTTCCATTGTGATCCAAATCATGCCTCTGTATGAGTTATACCGGCTTTCTAGAGAGAAGCTTGATGAAGAGATTAATGGCACACGTGCAACTGATCAGTCTCGATCTTCCTCGTAAGCTTGTTCATTTTGGCAATATTGGGTTTCTGTAATTGTAGCCCTATTTTAGAATTTTCTTAGATTTGTTATGAATAACAATGAGGTTAAGTGTTGATTCAACGTTTTTGGTTGCTTTTGGTGTTGTTGCATCATTGCCTTGTGATTTCGACTTTTCGAGGTCTCGGATTCAAATACTGGATATATAGCCTTTTACCAGAAAAGTGAAGAGTTCATACAACTACTCATTGCTGTTGTGTTTTTCTTTTGGTAATCTTATTTCTGACCTTATCATTTTGGAATTTGGACTTTGAAAGCAGGCCTGAGAAGGATTTTTTCGAGCTAATTTGGGAAAACGGCAACATTTTGACAACGCAGGGTCAGTCTAGTAGAGCTAAGAAGAGTCCACCTCGCCGGAGCTTACCATCTCACTGCTTGCCATCTCACAGTCCCAAGGGTAGAGACAGAGATGCAGGGTATGTTAACAATCCAAGGGTAGGGAAGTCTGGTGATTTAGACACCGGATTGAATGAAATTTCGATGTCAGTGCCGTCGACTGAAGTGGATTTGGGTCATGATGATGATGTCATACCTTGGTTGGATTATACAATGGATGGCTCTTTGCAGAATGAGTATGGTTCTAATTTCTTACATGAACTATCCGGGGTCACGGATCAAGACTTGCCCTCAAATCATTTTTCGCTTGTGGATAAAAGTAGTGGTAATCAGGTATTTAGGGACTCTCATAAGAATTCTGCAGAGCAAAGCAACTTTTCCAGTGTTTCTTCGACCGGCGTAGA
This sequence comes from Arachis duranensis, assembly GCF_000817695.3. Lineage (NCBI taxonomy): Eukaryota > Viridiplantae > Streptophyta > Magnoliopsida > Fabales > Fabaceae > Arachis > Arachis duranensis. The sequence goes on along the minus strand of NC_029780.3, from coordinate 21,189,107 downwards.
TGAGACAACTAGACCTAAAGCTAGCACGGTTGAATCATACCTGCCATCATCATTCATTTCAGTTAGACCAAGAGTATCGGATGTTACTGCGAACAATACCAGTAATGCAATGCTTCATCCACCAGTTACTGAGATTCCTTCTTCATCGAGTGATTTTTCGAGCTTAAAGATGCAGAAGCAAGATCAAGTTATTCCTAGCAATGGTTCATCTGTTATGAATTTCTCCCATTTCGCAAGGCCTGCCGCCATCGTGAGAGCTAATCTTCAGAACATTGGATTGAAGTCTGTTTCGTCTTCAACAAGATCTGAAAATGTGGAAAGTATGAATAAAGGTGCTGTTGTACCTAGCAGTAATCTTCCAGAATCAACTCTTGCCGATTCATGTAGTGAATGTCCAAAGGTTCTAATGGGGAACAATGAGAAGGCTGTGGAACAATCCAGGGATGATTTGAAACTGTTGGAGTCAAAATCTCTCGAACAGAACATTGCCGGTTCTAAACAATTAGACCCTACTTGCAAAGAGAAAGCCATTAAAATTGATCAAACTTCCAACCGAGTTCTTGGTGAAACTGCCACTAACACACAGATAGCTGCTGAAAGAAGTACGGAGCTGGTGGTAGCCTCTTCCTCTGTTGGCTCTGGCAACTGTGCAGACAGAGGTTCAGACGATCCAATTCAAAATTTGAAGCGGAAAAATCGAGACACTGAGGACTCTGAATGGCATAGTGATGTAAGTGAATGTATTAGTTTTTTACTATACCCTTTTATGATTAGTTAGGTTCTTATTTTTTTAGTAGTTTTCCCTTAAAAACATTTTACTTGAAGGATGTTGAGGAAGAATCAGTGGGTGTTAAAAAAGCAGCTGCTGGGCGTGGAGCTTCGGGTTCCAAGAGAAGTCGTGCTGCTGAAGTGCATAATCTTTCTGAAAGGGTGAGCAAGGCCATTTGGTAGAAGTGTTGTGTTAATTACAGAATAATCCCGTTTCTCTCGAGTTTATGTTTATAATTTATATGATTGTTAACTTTTCAATCTTTTGGATTCATGTATACAGAGGCGAAGAGATAGGATCAACGAGAAGATGCGTGCATTACAAGAACTCATACCCAATTGCAATAAGGTGGGCCTTTTCTGTTTCATTTCTTGTTCTAACTCTGGTTATGATTAAAGATACAGACAGATAATTTTTCAGTTTCTTCTTGTGGAATTAGGGAAGAATTAATTAAATTATAGGTAGGGGTAACCGAAAGTTATTGTTTGCAGGGTTTCAATACTCAACTTGAATATGAAGCATGATCTTGAGTATATTCATAAATAAAAACATTAGACTTCATATATACTATCAAAATATGCATACTGTCTTCCTCATTTATTTTGGTTTTCTTCTGACTTCATAAATTTAAGGTGGATAAAGCTTCAATGCTGGATGAGGCTATTGAGTATCTTAAAACACTTCAGCTCCAAGTTCAAGTAATAATCTTCCCACTCTTGCATTCATATTATTTTTTCTTATAGTGTGAAATTGTTTCCTAATTCGAATGTTTTCTATGCAGATGATGTCAATGGGAGCCGGTTTGTATATGCATCCGATGATGTTGCCACATGGAATGCAGCACATGCATGCACCACACTTGGCTCCTTTTTCGCCTATGGCCTATGGAATGCAAATGGGATTGGGTATGGGATATGGCATGGCTATGCCTGATATGAATGGTGTATCATCTCGATTCCCAATGGTTCAGGTTCCCCAAATGCAAGGAACTCATGTCCCTGTTGCACAAATGTCTGGACCTACTGCAATGGTTAGATCAAATACTCAAGGGTTCGGGGTTCCAGGTCAGGGATTTCCCTTGCCACTCCCTCGTGCACCCTTATTTCCTTTCTCGGGAGGGCCGGTTATGAACTCATCGTCGGCTTTGGGATTACGTCCTTGTGGAACAACAGGGCTTAGTCAAACTGCGGATCTGGCGTCAACATCTGGCTTAAAGGACCCTTCGCCAAATACGGATTCACTAGTAAAGCAAAGTACTGGTGGTGGCGGCTGCGACTCAACTAGTCAGATGCCTATCCAGGTCTGTTTACTTGCACGTTACAATTTTATGTAAATATCTCAGGTAGAGCCGTAGAGATTCAGCACATTACAAACATTTCATTGACAGACATAGATAGACATTTTTTTATATACAGACATACATATCCATGCACATACACATAAATACGCATGCACACTCATGTGCATACACATATATAGTTAATAGCAAATATTTTTATTGGTTTCGCCCTACATAGAAAGTATATTCCCTCCATATCCTTCTCTTCGAAACCAGGACCATTGAATGCACTATTCTCAATTGTAGAATCATTCTTGGTATAAGATTGGTGATACTTCTAAGAGAATCAAAAGAGATTGCTTACTTTGGTGAATGACTTAGTGTTAATATGTTACAGTAGATGATTGTTTTGTAGTGTATACTGCAAAAATTCATCTTTTAGGCAAGTGGCATCAAGGAAAGTACTTAGAAAGGATCTCCTTTATGGTTTGATAGAGAAGAGAACCTCCGAGTTAGCTGCTGAAAAACACATCTACGAACAAAAAGGAAACCCAAAATTAGAAGTGGTTATTTGGTACATTCAACAACTAAGCTTAGTAAAGGAAACCCAAAATATATAATTCACAACGTCATAATACTGCTATTGTAAATTATATATTTTTACTTAAACCATTTATATTATAATCTCTTTTAATAATTTCCTCTAAAGTTAGCCAGCCCGAAAGCTAAATAAAAAAGGAGGGTTGTGATAGCTAGGTAGACCGGCTTAAAGAAATTTTCTGGTCTTTATGGCATGGATCAAACAAGTGGATTTGTCATTTCATTATAATTTCATTGCATCCTTGTCCTCGTTTGACTTTATACTCTAGTTAACACGTTTCCACTATCATTTTCTCCGGATCCTCTAAAGTGAGGAGATGCGTAAAATGATAAAGTGAAGGAGTCATCATTCTAAGATCAATTTGGTAGAACCTACTTACAATGGAAGTTGTTGATCTAAAGGTGATTACTTCGTCACTTTATCACTTTACACCACCTCACTTTAGACAGTCCAAACTCATCATTTTCTGTAAGCCAAATGCCTGATGTTCTCACTTGTTATGACAGTGTGAAGCAGCAGCAACAACTGTTGGATTTGAACAGTCATCAATGGTACATAATAGCAGCCATACCTCTGAGGCTAATGACAGTGGAACTCTTAATCCTGACAAAGAAGATAATAACCTTGTGACTGGTAATTCCTTTTCTGTCTTTTAACTATCACCCACTCAACTAATTATTTACATTTATATTTTAAGCCAAGTATTATCTTATTTGGACTTGCAGGTTATGATGATTGATACTCCGAACTAACTAAGGCTAGTTAAAGGGTGCATTTTCAAGTTGAGATATTTGAGGGAAATGGAGGGGAAGGACTACATTGAAGAGTAAAGTGTTTATTTTTACTCTTCAAGTTTTTTCCTTCTCTTTTAAGACTCCAACTCAAAACACGCATAGAAGATCCCATGATTCTAGAGATGTTTCTGGTCTTCACAAGTTAAATGTAGCATACCACAAGAAAATTTCAGTCATTGAGGTTGATCCATTACAATAATAATTTGGAAATTGGAAGCCTCAATTTTTGGACTGAGAAAATGAAGAGAAAAGAGGTTTTGGTATCATTGGGGGGAGGACACTCATTTGTATATCCACTTAGCGAGCTGTTCTATTCAATTGACTCTTCGACATGTTATTTTGTGTAATCTTACAAATGTGAATTCAAATGTTTTGTTTTCATAGTGATTCTTTTGAATTAATGAAATAATCGGTTTTTCTTTCTTGGCAATCTCTTCTTTCTCTCCCTTCTCTGTCGGCCCAAATTTGTTAAAGGCTTAAAGCCATAATTTGGTGCAACATGACAAAACTAAGGTGTATTAGGCTTGATTAGTTTTCAACATATAATTTTTTATTTTTAATTTTAAAAAACAAATTATACGAAATAATATAATGAATAACAATTTTTTTGTCTTTATATCTTTTTGTATTCCTATCCTACTATAATGCTACAAGCTAATCATAGTTTTATACTTCTATTTTTCTTTCTAACTTTTTTTCCCACATGACATGTATGTACATATTGTTTTATGATATATTCATGCAGAGGTAACGTTGAACGTTGATTATTTCAAGACAATATTCCCATACATATATATTTTCACATTTTATTTTATTTCAAGACTATTTTCATGCATATATCTCTGCAATTTATTTTCAGTAATGTGTCATTTCTCTTTATTAACTAAGATATTCCGATCTTTTAATTAGTTAATTATCTGAATCAGATTAAATCAAATTATTAATTAGTTCCAGATAATAAAATCAAGTAAGTAATAAGATAAAATAAAAAGAACTAAGTTAAATAAATAAACGTGTATCATTGAATTTATGTAAAATAATATAAATCATTAAATGGTTGTAATTCAATCCGTATAAACGTATTATCTATAAATCATACTAAGCAATATAAAAAGATCGTGTATATTAAAATCAGTCCCAATATAATATACACATTAAAATATAATGTTATAACTAAAGTTTTAAAAACTGAATTGGTCGTTGAATTGCTCTACTTATTAGTTTACCCTATTTATAAGTTCATTCTTGATTTAATCGAAACAACTGAACTATAATAAAATAATAAATAAAGTTATAAATCATCAAAATTCCATAACTTATTTTTTGTTATCAACAGGATCATTTCTGATACGCACATCTTCAACACGAGACACATACTTGGTATATACTAATAACAACACCGCCACTAATAATTAAAACAATAACAACATTTATAACAGATATATATGTCTTAGTGAGTATAAACTCTGAATATTATGGTAATGGCTAATTGGATAAGATGAAGAAACAATTTCACTGTAATAATTTTAACAGTAGTAAGAATTGCCCTACCTCCACTTACATCTTCAAAATCAATATTTCAAAAATACTTAAGAAAGATTGAATTTTTATATAAAAAGATTACATTTGCATCATCACAACTTACAACAAAATCCATTAAAATATATTAAGCTAGGTTATAATACTTGCAACATCCATTTTTTTCAGAATTTTTTTCGATGTAAATATAATGAAAATGTTAAGCAAAGACAAAAAATGAAACACACATTTGAATAGCTCGAAATACCAAACTTAGCACAAACAAGAATATCAAAAGTGAGAGTAAGATGAAGAAATGCTTGAATCTACTAAAAATAAAAGATAGTGTATTTATTATAACTAAAAGGAAAATAAATATTATAATTATATTTTAATATTTTTGACATAAAAAAAGACTTAACTATAAAATTAAAAACAATGAATGAACCTAATTGAAAAGAAAAAAAAATATAAAAATTTAATTCTAAATTTAATAAAATTATAGTGATCCAATATAAAGTAATTAAATCTAAAAAATACTATGTGCACAAAAAAATAATCATCAAATCAGTTATAATGTATTTATATATAAATATAGAATAATATTTGAAAAACAATAAAAAATGGTTCAAAATTGTCTTATTTAAAATTCATTATTAATTGTCACTAGATTAATATTGTAATTTTAAATGTAATAAATATGTAATTAGGAATGTTATATAAATAAAATTATGAATGTTATGTTATATAAGGTAACTTTAAATATTGTCTCCCTAACGTTACCGATGAATATATGTATAGTTTAACTCATTTTTAATATATTTTGTATTCTATAAGTATTTTATACAAATGACTGATTTGGTGACTAATCTTTTATATACGCCAAATGATATTAGATAAATAGAAAAAAAATCTGGATATTGATTTGCTCAATGTATATTTAATTCACAAAGCTAATTCATTTCTTAAAAATATTTATTTTCATTTACACTAATTTATTTTTTTACACAAATAACAATGAAAGGTTATTAAAAGATATACCTTTATCCACCTATAAATTAAGTACAATCATGTCACTAGCATTCAAACAACCAAGAAATTAGAAATACTGCTACATGCAATAAGAAAGTGCTATGGCATCATCTTCTGACATGAAGAAATGTGTTGCTATAGTGGTTATAACTATGTTAGTACTAGTACAAGGTGAAAATATTGTTACAACAAAAAGTTTTGAACCAGACTTTAGCTTTAGAAAACTTCTTTGTAAAGGCAAATGTGTCTTGAAATGCACTATAAAAAAATTAAATCCGTCTCTTTTGGGAGTGTGCCTAGGTCCATGTATGAGCGATTGTATGCATAATTTGACACCCTTTAATCTTAACGATCATTCTCTCTGCATTGTAGTGTGTGCTTTGTCCAAATCCATTGAAGACAAATTAGGTATATATTCATACTTTTACTTTCTATTTTCTTTTCGTTCTTATTATTATTATATAATTGTGATAGAGTTTAAATATATGATCTCATGAATATTTCTCAAATTTAAGAAGAAAGTTGAGATTCACTTTTTCTTTTACATAATTAATTAATTATTTATTTAAAAAAATTTGATTTCTTATGCCAGATGATCGTGCCGTGAATAAATACGCGAATTCTGTTTGCAGACGTGCAATATCAAATAAATAAGACGATTGGATTTTCTCAATTTTTTTTCACTTGAGAGGGTGAAGTATAATCTTTCATTAGACATTTTATTGGTAAGACAAAAAAATATAAGAAAAAATATTGAAGAATTAGTGATCACATTTTATTCTCTTAATAAAAAAAATTGAGAGGGTTTTTTCTGGTGCGGAATTTATAACCCACAAACTAACCGGCAAGTGCACCAGGTCATACCAAGTAATACCTTAGGTGAGTGAGGGTCGATTCCACGAGGATTGATGGACTAAGCAACAATGGTTAAATAATTTACTTAGTTAGGCAAGCAGAAAAGAGTGTTGGATGTTCAAAGAGCATTAAACAATAAATTCAGAAAATTGGAAGACAGGTATGTAAATAAGTTGAAAACCAAATATGGGGAAACAGTTAAGGTTTCAGAGTTATCTATTTTCCGGATTGACTTTTCTTATTAATTTATTTTAATCATGCAAGATTTAATTCATGGCAAATTATATGTGACTAGACTCTAATCCTTAGATCTTTCTAGTCTCCTCTAAAAGTCATCAACCGCCAATTCCTTGGTCAATTACTTTCAATTAGAGGGTGAAGTTTAATTCTAGTTATTATGCCACAAAAATCCTAATTACCCAAATATAAGAGGATTATATGTCACGTATCCCGTTAAATCCAGATAATTAGAAATTTAGGAGAATATGTTTTCAAGCTGTTGTTCAAGTAAAGAGCTTTTCCAAGTTATACAAGAACTCAATTAGAAAGAGGGTCATACTTTCGTTCCACCCAGATTCATAAGATAAAGAATGAAAACAATTCTTGAAATATAAATCAAAACATGAATTAAAATATAAAAAGCAATAAAATCAATCCATACAAATAGACAGAGCTCCTAACCTTAACAGTGGAGGTTTAGTTGCTCATGGTTTAGAGAAGAAAACTAGGATTGTAAATTGGGTTGAGGTGGAACGAAAAGTTAACTAATGTTCGGGATCCTTCCTCAGGGAAGTTTCTTTTCCCTTTTATATTTAATCCTAATTAATTTAAAATCTAATTTCTCAAACTAAAATAATATATTTTCCTATTTAAAGATAAAAATAAAGTTTAAATCATAATTAATTAAATAATCAACAAGTCTTCAATTGATGGATGGGGACCACTTGCTTCAAGGGTCCATGCTTAACTTGGAAAGTAACGGGAAGTGTTCCCCTAAGTCCTCCATTCTGCAGCTTCTAATGTGTGTTTCTTGAGCCGAAAATCGGGTAAAAAACAGCCCAGAAATTGCCCCCAGCGTTTTCTGCACGTGGCGCATGTCACGCGTACGTATCAGTCACGCGTATGCGTCGATGGTCTTCTTCGCATGTCACGTGTACGCGTCAGGTACGCGCACGCGTCGCCCTGGAAAGCTCCAAATCACGCGCACACGTCAGGTACGCGCACGCGTCGCTCCTCGCTGTCATCTCCTCTAATTCTTGTGCTGCAGAAACTCCATCAAATCGAGCCGAATGCTACCTGAAATAAACAGAATTGCACAAGACTCAAAGTAGCATCCATAGTGGCTAAAAGATAATTAATTCTTGATTAAACTCAACAATTTAAATACAAATTCACTAGGAAAAGATAGGAAAGATGCTCACACATCACAACACCAAACTTGAATTGTTGCTTGTCCTCAAACAACTAAAATAAGTAAATGATTAAGATGTGAATTTGCATGAGAAGTGAGAGTTTAGTCATGCTCAAGTCTATTCTTAAAATTGGGATTTATCCATTGTAATTTTGAACAGTTTTGGCATCTCACTCTCCTTTGAATAAGAGGAACAACAATGTCATTCGAAATTAGAATCCGGATCACATTATGAATTCTCTGATCTTTATACTTCAGTTTAATCCTTGAACACAGCAAAATTTACTTTAATTTATTTTTCTTTTGTGCTTTGCACCTTAAGCCTAGCCGTGACTTTAAATGTTGTCTCAAGGGTTACTTAACACAGAAACACTACAAGCACTTAACTGGGGGACTCTCTTTAAGTTCTGATTTTTCTTTCAGTTACTCCCAGACAGTGGTGCTCAAAGCCTTTGGCATACTCTGTTAAACGCACTTGGTCTCGACTCTAAGTGTTCTGTCTCAAGGATTACTTGACACAATCACACCACAAGCATATGACTAGGAAAACAACTCTTTGAGCTTTTAATCATGTCTGACCTCCCTAGTCATTGATGCTCAGAGCCTTGGACCTTGCTTTTATAATTTTTTTGCTGTTTCTTTTGCTTCAAGGATTAAATTTTTGTTTATTTCCGAGAAGTCATAATAATTCTCTAAATTCTTGTTCCTTATACATCAACATCCTTTGATTCAAATTCAAATATGCACTGTTCATATCATGCATTCAAAATCACAAATAATACCACCACATTTAAGTAAATAAGACTACTCTTAAATATAAACTCAATTTCTCATGCAATACATCACATCTTTTCTCCTTTCTTTTTTGATTTTAAGCTTAGTGGGTAATACATGAGACATCTTTCAGAATTAAAGCAATTAAGAGAAAACTAAACTAGAACCTAGAATTCTAACTAATAAGGGATCATGCAATAAATATAGCAAAATAGCAGAAAACCGGAACATAACATAGTAAGAGCGGGAAGGAATAAAAAATAAAAGGAACTCAACCACCTCAGTAATTATAGCGGTCATTTTATTCTTCAGGTTGTGCTCCTCCGTGAAGATGATTTGCCTCCCTCAGTAATTCTAGCGGTCCTTTTATTCTTCAGGTTGTGCTCCTCCATAAAGATGATTTGCCTCCCTCAGTAATTCTAGTGGTCGTTTTATTCTTCAGGTTGTACTCCTCCGTGAAGATGATTCACCTCCCTCAGTAATTCTAGCGGTCGTTTTATTCTTCAGGTTGTGCTCCTCCGTGAAGATGATTCACCTCCCTTTGGTGCCATAAAAATAAACAAAAAACCCATAAGCGAAGCGTCAACACCAAACTTAAAGGTTTACTTGTCCTCAAGCAAAGAAGAACTGAAAACAAAAACAAATAGTATGATTAAAGGAGAAGAAAATGATAAAAGAACAAGAGAGAATTAGGATTTGGAAGGGAGAGAGAATGACAATCAAAACTGGGCGGCAAAACTAGTGGAGTTGTGCGGCGCATGTGACGCGTACGCGTACAGCACGCATACGCGTGGGGTGCCCGATTTTGATAGTGACGCGCAAGTGTTTGGCACGCGTACGCGTGCCCTTGGTTTGTGCGAATCGTGCGAAGGTGGCCGCGTGCACGCACAACTCTCTGTTCGCGTGGCCTGGGAACCAAAATTTTCATATAACGCGCACGCGTGGATGAACATTTGTGCAAAGGACGCACACGCGTCAGGGGCGCGTTCGCGTGATCGAGTTTGTGCTTCTAGCACACTTCCAGCCCCAAGCCATTACAACTCTCTACCCAAACACTCATTGACGCCGATTTTCAGGGTCACGCGTCCGCGTCAAGGACGCGCACGCGTGGATGGCTAAAAGCGCAAACGACACGCACGCGTGAGGTGCGCATACGCGTGGTCTTGTCTGTGCGCAAAGCATAGTTCCAGCGCCACTCCTGCTCAGTAAGCTTTATGCTCCAGCTCAACTGGCAAGTAACAGGCTTTGCCATAGACCAACTAGTACGGGGACATGCCAATGAGAGTCTTGTACGCTGTCCGGTATGCCCAGAGAGCATCATCAAGCTTCCTAGACCAGTCCCTTCTTGAAACACTGACGATCTTCTCTAGAATCCTCTTGAGTTCCCTATTGGAAACTTCAACATGTCCACTTGTCTTAGGGTGATAGGGGGTTGCCACTTTATGACGGACTCCATATCTCTGCAGAAGAGAGTCCAATTGTCTGTTACAGAAGTGGCTTCCTCAATCACTAATGAGTGTCCTTGGGACACCAAACTGGCTAAAGATATATCTCTGAAGAAAACTCATTACCACCTTGGCATCATTGGTGGGTAGAGCCACAGCTTCCATCCACTTGGACACATAGTCAATCGCCACTAGAATATAGTTGTTTGAATGTGAGGGTGGGAAAGGTCCCATGAAATCAATACCCTACACATTAAACAACTCAACCTCAAGAATCTCCTGTTGTGGCATTTCATGGTTGGCAGGGAGATTCATGGCTTTTTCACATCTGTCATAGTGCTTCATGAATGCCTTTGCGTCCCTGAAGAGAGTTGGCCAGTATAACCCGCTCTGAAGGACTTTTGTAGCTGTCCTTTCACCACCAAAGTGGCCTCCATAATCAAAACCATGATAGTGCCAAAGAATCTGCTGTGTTTCTTTATCTGGGACACATCTCCGGATGATATCATCTGAACACCTTTTAAAAAGGTATGGTTCCTCCCAAATGTAGTACTTTGCATAAGTCAATAGCTTCTTTACTTGTTGCCTTCTGTAATCCTTTGGGATAAAACTCATGGCCTTGTAATTTACAATGTCTGCAAACCATAGAGCCTGCTGAATGAGGAACAATTGCTCATCCGGAAATGTCTCAGTCACAACTGTAGGTGGTTGTACTCCTGCTTCAGGCTCAAATATGGAGAGATGGTCAGCTACTTGATTTTCTGACCCTTTCCTGTCTTTTATCTCAATATCAAACTCTTGAAGGAGTAACACCCATCTGATTAATCTTGGTTTAGAATCCTGTTTGGTTAGAAGGTATTTCAAAGCAGCATGGTCAGTATAAACAATAACCTTAGAACCAATTAAATAGGATCTAAACTTATCAACAGCATACACAATAGCTAATAAACTTTTTCTGTAGTTATGTAATTCTTTTGGGCATCATTTAACACAAGGCTAGCATAGTAAATAACATGTACAATCTTACCATGCCTCTGTCCTAAAACAGCTCCTATAGAAAAGTCACTGGCATCACACATCAATTCAAATGGTAAATCCCAGTCAGGAAAAGCTATAATGGGAGCAGAGATAAGGTTTGCTTTTAGAGTTTCAAAAGCATGCAGACATTCAGCATCAAACACAAAAGGAACATCAATAACTAACAGGTTGCTTAATAGTTTAGTAATTTTTGAAAAGTCCTTTATAAATCTCCTATAAAATCTTGCATGACCCAAGAAACTCCTGACTGCTTTAACATTAGCTGGTGGTGGTAATTTTTCAATTACCCCACCTTTGCTCTGTCAACCTCAATCCCCTTACTTGAAATCCGGTGTCCAAGAATAATACCTTTTGTAACCATAAAATGATATTTTTTCCAATTTAAAACAAGGTTTGATTCTTGACACCGTTTCAAGACAAGAGATAAATGTTTAAGGCAGGATTCAAAAGAATTACCAAAAACAAAAAAATCATCCATAAATACCTCAATGAATTTTTCAACCATATAAAAAAAATTGAAAGCATACACCTCTGAAAAGTTGCTGGAGCATTACAGAGTCCAAATGGCATTCTCCTGTAGGCAAACACTCCAAAGGGGCATGTGAATGCTGTCTTCTCTTGATCTTGAGGGTCCACTGCAATTTGATTATATCCAAAATATCCATCCAGAAAATAATAAAATGCATGACCAGCTAACGTCTCAAGTATCTGATCAATGAAAGGCAGGGGGAAGTGATCCTTCCTTGTAGCAGTGTTGAGCCTCCTGTAGTCTATGCACATTCTCCATCCTGTGACTGTTCTTGTAGGAATAAGCTCATTCTTTTCATTCTTGATCACTGTCATCCCTCCTTTCTTGGGAACTATCTGCACAGGACTTACCCAAGGACTGTCAGAAATTGGATAAATAATACCTGCTTCCCATAATTTCATTACCTCTTTTTGGACTACTTCTTTCATAGTTGGATTGAGTCTCCTTTGTAGTTGCACAATTGGCTTAGCATTATCTTCAAGGAGGATCTTGTGCATACACTTGGTTGGACTAATCCCCTTCAAGTCACTAATGGTCCACCCAAGAGCTGTTTTATGGCTCTTGAGCACTGAAACAAGCGCCTCTTCCTCTTCAGACTTCAGGAAAGAGCTAATGATAACTAGATATGAATCATTTTCACCCAAGAACACATATTTCAGAGAAGGAGGTAAAGGTTTGAGCTCAAGCTTGGGGCCTTCCTCCTCTGCTTTAGGTGTGTGAACCACAGTCTTCTGGGGTGATGAATCATCAACTTCCACTAATTCATACTCAAAAATAGGATCCAGAATGTCATCAAGTATCTCAGCTTTCAGTACCTCTTGAACAAGTGGTTCAATAACATCTATTTTCATACACCCTTCAGAATCATTAGGGTGCTTGAGAGCTTCAAAAACATTGAGGATCACCTGTTCTTCATTGACCCTCAGGGTTAATTCACCCTTTTGCACATCAATCAGAGCTCTACCTGTAGCTAAAAAGGGTCTACCAAGTATAATAGAGGATTTTACCTCCTCTTCTTCCATGTCTAACATAACAAAATCAACAGAAAAAATAAATGGTCCTACTTTAACAAGCAAATCCTCAACAACACCCACATGTAATTTAATAGAAAGATCAGCAAGTTGAAGAGAAATACAAATGGGTTTTACCTCCTCAATTTGAAGCTTTTTCATTACTGAAAGTGGCATTAGATTGATGCTAGCTCCAAGATCACATAGAGCTCTCTGAATGGTGACATCTCCAATGGTGCAAGGAATGACAAAACTCCCTGGGTCTGGCATCTTTTCAGGAAGGTTGTGTTGAATAATGGCACTGCATTCCTTAGTTAACACCATTGTTTCTTGTTCCTTCCAATTCATCTTGTGGGTCAAAAATTCTTTCATAAATTTAGCATAGAGAGGCATTTGCTCAAGAGCCTCTGCAAAAGGAATGTTGATTTGTAACTTCTTGAAGACATCTAAAAATTTAGAAAACTGCTTTTCTTTGGAAGCCTTCTGAAGCCTCTGAGGATATGGCATTTTTGGCTTGTATTCAGGAGCCTTTGGCAAGGTAGGATAAGTGTCAAGAGAATCAGGAAATGGGTTGTCTGCAAGCTTAGGAGGGGCGTGCTCTACTTCTTCCTTCTTCTCCTCTGGAGCTTCTTTTTCAGCTAACTCTTCATTGTCCTTGTTCTCAGAGCCAGCTACTTTACCACTTCTCAATTGAATAACCTTGCAATCTTCTCTTGGGTTCACCACTGTATCACCTGGATATGTACTTGCAGACTTCTCAGGTATTTGCTTGCTCAGTTAGCCCATTTGCACTTCCAAGTTTCTAATGGAGGCTCTGGTTTCCTGGATAAAACTCCTCATCATCTCCCAATTAGAATCTTCTTGAGATTTAGAGTTGCTTGCTGAAGTGATTGTTGTTGCTAAGACTGAAATTGACGGTTATTGTAATTGTTCTGTTGGAAGCTGCCCTGAGAATTATTGTTGAAATTCTGAGGTCTCTGAGGTTGGTCCCTCCATCCACAATTTGGGTGATTTTTCCATCCTTGATTGTATGTTTTAGAATATGGCTCATTATTGGGATTTCTAAGACCACTCCCCATGTAATTGACCTGTTCAAAAGAGGATTGAGCATAATCATAATTATCATTTTGCACAAAATTATCTGTCATGTCATAAGAGACCTCTTGAGGTGGATTTTTGGTGTTGATAGCTGAGACTTACATGCCACCCATATGTTGAGTAAGTAGACTTATTTGCTGAGACATAAGCTTGTTCTGAGCAAGAATAGCATTAAGAGCTTCTGCTTTCATAACACCCTTCTTCTGAGGAGCCTCAGAATTCACAGGATTCATGTTAGATGAGTATAAATATTGGTTGCTAGCAACTAATTCAATAAGCTCAACAGTCTCCTCCGGTGTCTTCTTCTTGTGGAATGAACCACCAGCAGAATTATCTAAGCACATCTTGGACATTTCTCCCAAATCTTCATAAAAGATATCTAGTTGGGTCCACTTGGAGAACATGTCTGGAGGACATTGCTTAGTAAGTAGCTTGTATCTCTTCCAAGCTTCATAAAGAGTTTCACCATCCTTCTTTCTGAAAATCTGAACCTCCACCCTAAGCTTAGTCAGCTTCTTTGGTGGGAAAAATTTAGTAAGAAAATCAGTAAGAACCTTGTCACAAGTATCCAAACTCTCCTTGGGTTGGGAATCTAGCCATAGCTTTGCTCCATCCCTCAGAGCAAACGGGAAGAGCATGAATTTGTACACCTCTGGGTTCACTCCATTTGTCTTCACAATATCACAAATCTGCAGAAAATTAGAAATAAATTGATTTGGGTCTTCGTGGAAAAAACCATGATACTGGCAATTTTGTTGCACCAGGGTGACCAATTGTGGCTTCAATTCAAAGTTGTTCGCAGCTATAGGAGGCACCACAATACTTTTTTCATAAAGATCTGCAGTAGAAGCAGAGTAAGAGCCAATCACTCTCCTTTGTTGCTCATTCCCATTCAGATTTGCCACATTGGCATTAGCAGCATCGTTAGGATCCATAATGAATTCTGCAGCCTTGTAAAGTCTTGCTTGTTGCAAACACCACCTGAAAGTTCTTTAAGGTTAAGGATCAAAGTCTAAGAGATGTTCTTTGTCTCTGTTTCTGCGCATAAACTGACAAAAAACAAGAAAAGATGGAACTCTCTACGTCAGAGAGCAGAGAATTCCTAGTGAGGTAATCTGAATAAAGAGATAAAAATATTGAATAAAACAAACAACCACTAAAATTCAAAAATTACTAGAAAAATTAATAGTAAAATTTTTTGAAATTATTATGTAAATTAAATAAGAAAAATTAAAATAAGACTAACTAGAAGACACCAAACTTAATTTCAGAAATTAAGAAAAATATTAGTGCTAATTTAAGAATTTTTATTTATTATTATTTTTTATTTTTTTCGAAAATACTAAAGTAAAATTTAAATAAAATTAAAACTAAAACGCCTAATCTAAGCAATCAAATAACCGATAGTTATTAATCACTATCGATCCCTGGCAACAGCACCAAAAAATTGGTGCGGAATTTATAACCCACAAACTAACCGGCAAGTGCATCGGGTCGTACCAAGTAATACCTCAGGTGAGTGAGGGTCGATCCCATGAGGATTGATGGACTAAGCAATAATGGTTAAATGATTCACTTAGTTAGGCAAGCAGAAAAGAGCGTTGGATGTTCAAAGAGCATTAAACAATAAATTCAGAAAATTGGAAGACAGGTATGTAAATAAGTTGAAAACCAAATATGGGGAAACAGTTAAGGTTTCAGAGTTATCTATTTTTCGAATTGACTTTTCTTATTAATTTATTTTAATCATGCAAGATTTAATTCATGGCAAACTATATCTGACTAGACCCTAATTCCTTAGACCTTTCTACTCTCCTCTAAAATTCATCAACTACCAATTTCTTGGTCAATTACTTCCAATTAGAGGGTGAAGTTTAATTCTAGTTATTATGCCACAAAAATCCTAATTACCCAAATATAAGAGGATTATATGTCACGTATCCCGTTAAATCCAGATAATTAGAAATTTAGGAGAATATGTTTTCAAGCTGTTGTTCAAGTAAATAGCTTTTTCAAGTTATACAAGAAATCAATTAAAAAGAGGGTCATACTTCCGTTCCACCCAAATTCATAAGATAAAGAATGAAAACAATTCTTGAAATATAAATCAAAACATGAATTAAAATATAAAAAGCAATAAAATCAATCCATACAAATAGACAGAGCTCCTAACCTTAACAGTGGAGTTTTAGTTGCTCATGGTTTAGAGAATAAAACTAGGATTGTAAATTGGGCTGAGGTGGAATGAAAAGTTAACTAATGTTCGGGATCCTTCCTCAGGGAAGTTTCTTTTCCTTTTATATTTAATCCTAATTAATTTAAAATTTAATTTCTCAAACTAAAATAATATCTTTTCCTATTTAAAGATAAAAATAAAGTTTAAATCAGAATTAATTAAATAATCAGCAAGTCTTCAATTGATGGATGGGGACCACTTACTTCAAGGGTCCATGCTTAACTTGAGAAGTAACGGGAAGTGTTCTCCTAAGTCCTCCATTCTGCATCCTCTAAACTGTGTTTCTTGAACCGAAAATTGGGTCAAAAATAGCCCAGAAATCGCCCCCAACATTTTCTACGTTTTCTGCACGTGGCGCATGTCACACGTACACGTCAGTCACACGTATGCATTGATGGTCTTCTTCGCGTGTCACGCGTACGCGTCAGGTACGCTCACGCATCACCATGGAAAGCTCCAAATCACGCGTACACGTCAGGTATGAGCACGTGTCGCTCCTCGCTGTCATCTCCTTTAATTCTTGTGCTGCAGAAACTCCATCAAATCGAGTCAAATGCTACCTGAAATAAACAGAATTGCACAAGACTCAAAGTAGCATCCATAATAGCTAAAAGATATTAATTCTTGATTAACTAAAAAAATAGAAAAGATGCTTACGCATCACATTCCGATAAATAAGTGCAATATCTCTTGCACTTCCACATACAAGTTACCATTTGTAATTAGTAATAAATCTTTATCATCATCGATTTCTTCTTCTTCTTCATTTTTTTATACATTTAATATCCTATTTTTCATTTATTTTTCTTCTTTAGTTTAGGATAACAATAATCGTGATTACATGCTTGAAACTAAGTTAGCTAAAAGGGTAATAATTATTTATTTCAGCCAAATTAAAAGAGATTCAAATACGAAAGAAATTAGTCACAGATATTTTTTTTTCATTTATAAAGTCAAATAATATTTGTGCAATAGTAAAATGAAAATACATATTGATAAGTAATAAAAATAAAGAATATTGAACTAAATAATAATTAGTTTTGTATAAATGATGTAACACCCTAATATTCATTTTCTTATGCTCGAGTCATAAGTTAATGATAATAAGGTAGTATGACCTTTAAGGTGGATTTTTAATACATAATTATAAGTAAAATTGAAAGGAGTATTAATCGAGAAGTCTAAAATTGAGTAAAATAAAATCGCAAAGTCGTATCACTAACGTTTCGACAACTTAAAGATAAAGCGTGAAGTCGAAAGCGATATACAGATAAAGGCATAAAGGAGAGTAAGAGAAGGACAATATATAGATATATAACATAAGTAAATAGCCACTAGTCGCGACCCGCGAAGTTTAGGCCCGCTAGGGTACAGTATGAAAATAGTTGACAATAGTACCTCCTAATCTCTCCCAAATAAAACATGAAAGCCTCTATAGGCAAGTTCAAAAGAGTTCAATACATAATATAAGATTTTCAAAATAAAGGTGGAGAGATTCTAAGCAAAATATAAAGTAGAGAATATAAAGAGCTACGCCATCTCTCAGATGAACCACAGCTCACTTCTGAGCACCTGGACCTATATCTGAAAAACAACAGATATACACAGAATGAGAAAAACTCACTAAGCATCCTAAACTTCCTTTCACCCAATATTCATCCTATGTTAAATCTGATTCATATTCCTCATGCTTCCCAACTTTCTAACTCCCCGACAATTCACAGTCAGAATCATAAACGAAACCATTCCCAGCCATACATTCTCAGCAATTCTATATCATTACCTCATATCCTCACCTGGAGCAAGTGAAATCACTTTACTGCGTCTTAGTTGAAAACCCAACTTGCTGATTGTAAATTAAATGCTGAGAATATTCCCTTATTATGTGACAATATGAATGCCATAAATATCTCCAAAAATTCAGTTTTACACTCTAGAACTAAACATATTGAGGTGAGATTTCACTCAATAAGGGAACATGTTCAAAAAGGGAATATTAGCATTCAATTTGTTAAATCAGAAGATCAATTAGAGGATATTTTCACCAAACCTCTAGCTGAAGACAGATTCTGCAAACTTAGAACAAATCTAGGGATTTTAAGTCATGATTCGTTATTTGCACATTGTTGATGTATTTGTTAAGGCTTTTGTCTCTCAGGTGTGGATGAGATAATTTCGGGAAAATGTAGTACCATCTCTCTGAATGTCATTTTCTGGCTCATTTGCACGATCTGAATCTTCTAGGCCAACCCATCAGTTCAGAGTTACTTTCGTCCAATATGTTTCTTTAAACACTACCATCTCTGGGCCCAATGAGTGTTACATTATCCTTGTGATTTTTTATGTCTTGTCTTTTAGTTCAAAAAAGTTCTTTTTAATCTGCTTTGTTTTACTTTTTAATAAAATCAAATCATCTTTTTGTGATGTCAAGTATTTTCTAGTTCTAGTCATAGGTGATGCAGTTGCATGTTTTCAAGAAACCTCTTTTCTTGGTGCAGTTACCAAACTTCTCTCTTCATAACTCCATCCACTACCACTTCATTTCTTCCCCACTACCATTAGTATTTTGTTTCGTTCAAAACTTAGGTTCACTCCAATGAGGAAGAAAATCGTGATCGAAAAGAGTCCAAGGGCAAAATTCCTCAAACTCTCAGAGAAACCTAGACCCTCTACTTGCTTCAAAGATCCGACTTTCACACCTTCTCCATCTTCTCTTACTTCTCCTCCTCGCATCGATCCAATGGCAAGAACAAAAACAACTCCAAGGTACCCCTCTTCTGCCAAGCCGACGGCTCTACCCAGTGCTGCTTCCAAACCAAGTACTTCGAAAGGGAAGCACCCTGCTGGTGAGGAACCTGTGCCTGAACCTTCTCGACCTAAGCCTAGGTCTGCTCCTAATCATTTTCAAAGAGGTAACACTCGTATACCTATAAAATTGGTCAAAGAGCCCTTTATTGATTCTTTTGCACACAAGTCACATTTTATGACCTCACATTCAGATTACAATCCTTTCTGTTTTCGCTCTTCCATGAACAATGATTTCTATGAGGGTGTTATCATTCACCGTACCATATGTCCCACCTTTTTAATTGATTTACCTAATCTGAAAAGAAAATGTTTTGTTTTTGCTGAAAATTTTGAATTTCTGGATTGGAACTATTTTTTAAAATCAAGAAACCTTTTTTCCCAGTCTTAGTCAAGGAGTTCTATGCAAATATGGCCTATCATGAGGGAAGCATTCACTCCTATGTGAAAGGACATGACCTTGTTCTGAACAATGAAACCATCAGTGATTCTCTGAAATACACTGATGTTGGTACTTGTGTCTACACCTCTGATAAGTGGGATGACGGGGTAGGTATCTCTTGCAATGATGCTCCAGCCCATGTGTGAGAACACATCTCTTTGATTGATGGCATCACTCCAACTCACAAAGCTCTTGGTTACACTCGTGTTCAGTTACATTGCATAGTAAACCATATCATCCTTCTTCAAAGTGGCTCATATCATACCCAGTCTTATGCTTAAGTCATAATTCGGAGATGGCAAGGTATTACGACCTCTAAAATAAAAATTTAGTACATATAGTAGTATGAATGATTGATTATAACTAGGAGCCTTTGTAGAAAAAGGGGTAAACAAGAACCGCAACTCGAAAGCGCAACACTCCGATCGATAACGTAACGAACAAGGATAACCAACGCGTGATTATATATATACAAAGGAGAGTCAAAAACAGGAATATCAAGACTCAAAATCTGGCTGCGAAGATAACCGGTCCGAGCATAACAATATATACATATGATAAAATAAGGAAAACCCCAAAGGAAACCCAAAGGGACATAAATACATAAAACCTATTCTCCAAAATCTCCCATAAGAGGAGTCATCACAGTTTGTATTATTTAATGGAGATAAAAATATCTAAGCAAAACATATAAACCAAAACATAGCCCCGAGAACAAAGGATCTTCGCAAATCTAGAAGTCTCCAGCATGCCTCAGCGGGACACCTCACGTCCTGCATCTGAAAACCACAAAATCCGCATGGGTGAGAACCA
>NC_029780.3:21167695-21168570 GCF_000817695.3 Arachis duranensis | reverse complement strand
ATAATATCAAAGCTTATAAACAAGCTAAGCCATAAAAGGGCATCTGGCTAAAGATACTTCAGTCTAACTAATACTTCCCTTTCCAATTCCTTCAGACCTCCCAACCACCAGCAGGAGTATAATGTAGCAAACACAGTTATATCAAACAGAGAATACACAAATAGGAACAGTTAAGGCATTTAGACAATTAGCAAGTATTATGCAGTCAAATAGGCAATCTCAAACAATTCATATAGTATGCATATGATGAATGCCTGTCCCTAGTGGCTGATGATATCATCTGTCGGTTATAGAGCCAACCCGACAAGTCCTGGTAGCTAACCATTGGACTGTTCCTCTGTCATGCATCCCCAACTCGAGTTATACTCGTCATAAACTTGATCATAATCATGATCTATATCCATCACCCTCACTGGTGAATATTTACGGGGGCGAGCTCATCCGGGTCTTTCACAGTGCCCGGCCACACTTACGACTTAGGGTCAACAGAGTATCAAGTCTCAACCTGGAGCACGTGGTGGCTAGCCACTGCTACTACCCAGGGAAACTCGTATCTCAGATAGTGGAAGTGCAAATTACAATTATCAATAATTCAGCATAAACATGCATGAATTCTCACCCATGGATCAACATCCATATCAGCCATTCCGGCTCACGGTTAAATCCATAACCAGCCAATATTCATAGCATACACAGCTATTCCGGCCCACGGTTCAATCCAGAACCAGCCAATATTCATAAACAATTACGGCCCTTCGGCCAATGGCATACAAGCACTTCCACCACCATCCTCCACATCTCACATAATCATCAATGATCCTCATTGATCATTCATTTTCCCTTGCTTCCACTCGCAAGTTACCACATCCACTAGC
>NC_029780.3:21166692-21167206 GCF_000817695.3 Arachis duranensis | reverse complement strand
AAAAACCATGTTTTTCATACAAAACCACAAAGTGCCATTTTCAAAACAAGTCATTTTCAACTCTTTTCAAGATCAATCAAAACATGCCAATTTCATCCATTTTCTTTGAAATCAATCAAAACATATCAATTTCAACATCAAGCCTCCTCAACTCACACATTGACACTTTGCCACAATATACAAAATCACTATCTCATCATTTTAACCCACTTCACCCAAGTGGCTCAAACTCAAATATATTGACATATCATATACTCTTACTCATGCCAATTCTCAACAACACCAATTCCAATAAATCATCATTGTACATAATCAATATCATACTCACCATCAACATGGTCCAATCCACAATTCAACCATAACCAATCATCAAGCATATACCACAACATGCATATTTCTCATACATCATACCATCAAGGCATCATTTACCGATTTTCCCAAGCTCCACCGGAGCACTTCCAAATCACTTATCCACAAGCTCTCAAGGCCTCACACCTCCAAGAACAGATTTTTC
>NC_029780.3:21153450-21166682 GCF_000817695.3 Arachis duranensis | reverse complement strand
ACACAACCTAAGCCACAACCATCATACCCATACACAACATCTCAAAACCCAAGCATCATAAAACAATAAAATACACTAGGGTTATGAATCTTACCACACCCAAGGTCCAAGGAGACAAGATTAACCTTCTCCTTCAAGAGAGTTGGGTCCTATAACATCAAAGAACCCAAAATCTCAACATTTTTGCTCATAAAACTCGAAAACAAGGCTGGAATTTCGAAGAGCAAAACGTGACTTACCTCAAGATTGATTGTATGGGTTTTGTAGAGCTCTTCGTGGTGAACGCGTGGCCGCAAACGGAGCGGCAATCGGAGCTCTAGATCAAAAGTTATGGTGGTTTGAAGATCAAGTGAGAGAAAGAAGTTGAGAGAGAGTTCTTCCCCCCTTTCTCTCAAATTTCAGCTTGTGTGTGTGACAAATGAGGAGAGAGAGTGCTGAAAACTAGGGTTTTGGTTAAGTTATGTTGGGCCAAGGGTCCACTTTGGGTCCAATTGGCCCGGTTTGGCCCGTTCGGTCCAATCTTGGTCCGAATTCTATGAAATTGGTACCAAAATTCTCGTCTCAATATTCTCTATCATATTTAGCCATAAAAATCATATTTTAGGCTTTCTAGAATAAATTCTCATTTATGGGTTAATTAGCTGTTAATTAACCAGGTTTTACACTTAATGGTGAGATATATGTTTAGTTACATTAGAAGTGAGAAAGATAAAGCTCTTCCTTATGGCATGTTCTTAACCTGTATTTTTTAACATTTTGGTGTTAACTTGTCTAATGAGACATATGAAAATAGACATTCATATCTAAAAGGAGGTGGTTCAGTAAAACAGCAGAAAAAGGGACCAACTCGAACTGAAAGGGTGGTTCTTGATGATGATGATGATGATGATGATGATGACTATGAACCAAAAGAATCTTCTCCTCCATATGCCTCTGGGACTTCAGCTTCCATTGGACACAAATCACTCCTATATGGAGTGGTCAAGGATGTGGTGTAGGAATTTGTCTCTCAATTCAACCATTTAATTGCAATGAGCAAAGAACAGAGGAAACTTGCTGCCAAGCATGAAAAGTTCCTCAGAAAGTCAAGAGATAGAGTGGCAGTTTTCGTGAAATTCATTGACAATCTCCAAGAGGATGACATTATAGCCATTGACCCTGAAGATCCTGCTGATTCTTAGGAGGATGGTTCGGATGCCTGAGGATGTCATTTATATTGATCATTTATGTGTTGTTTTATTTTGATAATTGTCTCATGAAACCATTGTAGTTTATTTTGAACTCTGCCCTGTCTCGGATAACTGTAAACCGTTTAACCACTGTTTTATTTTAAACTTGCTTTATCTAGTTTTATGGACTTTGCACCCTAACATTTTATGCAGAATTGAAATTGTTTGCATTTCTTTTATTGATGACAAAAGGGGGGAGTAGTGTTAGAATCAGTATTTTATGGTAGTATTAGTTTTGTATGTATACTTTATGGTATTAGTTTTGTATGTATTCTCAGTTTTAGCTTTATTTTTTCTTTGTTTTGGGCTGTTTGTTTTGGCTATTTTTGTACAATTTTTAGGCTTTGTTTAAGGTCATGATTGAAATGTTTAAAACTTGTGCTGTATGCTTTATCCATGGATAACAAATTGTATATAGCACACTGTTGTGTTTCCTATGTAAATATGTTAATAGGAAACAAAAGAAGAGCACAAATTCAAGGGGAGCAACCATTGGAAAGGAAAGGGGGAGCAAATCAAAAGCAAGTGACATCACCAAAAGGGAAGTACTTTAACCTTATTGAATTCAATCTCTTTGATCAATTTTATAACTATGTTTGTCATCAAGGGGGAGATTGTTGAGTTAAGAAATTAACTATCTCAATTGATAATGACAAACATTAATCTAATGGGTTAAACACCCAATTGGCTTTTAATTGCTTTGATTAATGTTGCAAGCCAAAGTTACAATAGCAGTAGCCCAATGAGATAGAGAAAATGAAACAAAAATTGTTAGTGGGTTCTCCATCTAATAAAGTCCAAAGTAATAAAGCAAAGAAATCAACTGGGCCGGATGGAAATTATAACCAACCCAAGTCCAAGAAGATTCCACCAAGCTAAACCTTTCCAAAGCCAACATTCACAAGTATGATTCGGTTAGAATCAGAAAGAAAGAGAGAGCTTCGTCCTTCTTATTTATTCACCAGAGAAGTAAGAGACAGAAAGGTAAATCACAAAAGCTAATCTCTAATCACCCAAATTAAAGCAAGATAAGCTAAGTCAGAGGATAAAGGTGATTTATTTCCATTTGCATGCAATCTATTTTCTTTACTCCTTCTCCAAATCTCTGTAACTCCAATTTAGGATAAATAGAGAAAGTATTTTTTGACCATCACTGTTGTGAATCAAAGGCTCAAATTATTTTTTGGGGACAAAGCACTATCTCAAGGGTTTGGATTTGGGTTTACCACTGACCAACTTGTTCCTTGTTACTCTAAAGTCTTCGGTCAAGCAAAAAGGACAAGTTTTGAAATCCCTAATTTGGGAGTTAAATGAAGAAAGTGAAAAGGACAACCTGGGGAGTGCACACAACTCAACGAGTTGACTTAGAAAAAATCAGAAGAGAAACTTGGAAAGAGATACAAAAAAAAAATTTTCATTTTTTGAAGATAAGGAGAGAGAACCAGAATCTGAGTTTGTTTGAAGAGCTTCCTTGAGAAGAGTTCAACATTTTTAGGCAGTATTTTCTAAGTTAAAGAAGCATTCCGCCGAAATGAAGAACTTCATCAAAGTTAATTGAATCCGGTTCAACTTATAGCAACAGAGGCTGTTAATGCATCAATTTCCTTCATGTTTTATAATTTTGTATTTCATTTCAATATATATTTTTCTGTATTATCTTTGAGAGGTAAAAGGCTGAAAGTGAAACATTGAGAAAAAGCCTAAGAGTGAAAAAAGGTTGAGTAAAACACTTGAGAGAAAAGCCTAGAGTGATTTCAGATTTCTTTAAGTTGTTTCATATGTATTGTGTCTTGTACCTGTAAGGTGCCCCTTACTAAGTTGGGTTAGCACTTAGTGTGAAAGAGTTATGTATTAGCATAACCAAGTCAAGTTAGATAGGAACTTAAAGAGAGAAAGGATTGAGTGAATCCTAAGAAATTGGTGTATGTAATACTTTAAATATAGTAGAAATTCCATCACTGTTGTGGTGGAGACTAGATGTAGGTTGCATTGCACAAGGCAACTGAACCAGGATACATGCGTGTGTCAACTTTTTTCTCTTTCTCTAAGTTCTTTTTTTGATATTTATGAGACAAAATGAAATTGTCTCATAAAATTTTCGCTGCACAGTTCATACAGATTTTAATTGAAAGTCTGATATTAAAGGCTTAATCCATTAAAGCAAAAGAAGGCTATAGATTCAATCCCATTTCTTTAAGCATTTTGCAACCTTCAAATAAAATATTAAATATTTTTCATGCATCGCATAGGTACATACACTAGTTATAATGATTGACAATGAATATAATTAGAATTATTAAAGATATTAATGATTAACAATTAGTATAGTTATGTATTAAATCCTGATTTTCATATACTTATAAGAAGACATTTTTCTAAAATAAATTGAAAAGAGAGATGTATGCATACTGGCACCAATTCATGTCAAGTCAATATTTTTAGCGCCAAAATCCTACCTGTTGTAGAATAATTTAATGATAACACATAAATTCTTGGTAAATGACATTGGAAATCTTAAAAAAAATAAAAAATTTAAAATCTTTACTTATTCAACCAACAAAATACATTCAAATATATTTTAAAATAAAAAATACATCAATTTGTTGCAAATAACATAGAAATAGCTAAATTTTTTATATATCAATTCAACTAGTTCAATGATAAAAGAAGTATATCATTTAGTTGATAATGACACAGTTAAAAAATTTTTATGTTACGATTAATAAATTTCGTTGTCAAAATTAAGAAATTTCTTGTATCACGAATAAAAAGTTTCAGTGCTATTTTCTAATAAATTTTGCATAACTCAAAACTCTTCATTCTCTTCTTTTTCATCATCATCATCATCGTCATCAACATCATCATTATCTTCTTCTTCTTTATTTCTTGTTCATCTTCTCCTTGTTTTATTTTTTTATAATTCTTCTTGTTTTATCCTCTAAATAAGAATAAAAACAAGAAAAAAATAGAAAAAATCAAACAAATAAAAAATACATAATGTTGCAAAAATTGCCACAAAAAAGAGAAGAAAAAAAATATACAACAACAGCAGCAGCAACAATAAAAGAAAAATGATAAAAAAAAACACTCTAAAAAGAAGAAGATATTCATATTAAAAAATATAGAATACGTGTTAATGAGGAGTTGGAGTGTATTTAACATGTTCTCACTAATAAAACTTGTTTCTGTTGATTTGAGCCAACTTAAACAAATTTAGTTACCAAAAATACTTAGATATATAGTAAGATCAATAAGAAAAAGGTAAAATCAAATATTAAATAATTGCTTAATGTTCTCGAAACGTTGAAATACAATAAATATAGAACACGAATCTAAAGAAAAATAGTATGAACTCATCAATACAGGTCATCTTTCTACACATGCATGAGCAAGTGAAAGACAATCATGTGAAGTTGGTAAAACATAACCTATTTTATTCTTTAAAAAAAACGACAGAGAGAATAGTACTTACTGCTTAACCACAAATATAAGTTCAAGGATCAATATTCTAAAATTGCACGCTTTGTTTATAATCAGATAGCATAAAGTCACAAAACCCATAGGAATAAAACAAAAGAAAATAAAATTCAGATTTTACAATACTGTCTACAGCTTTACCTATAGAAAATATTGTTTTCATAAAATTGCACTCTGCACGCGCACCCCTTTCCATTCAAACAGATGTATACAACAAACCAATAAATATATGCTATAACACTATATGCACCACAACAATTAAAAAACCCGAACGTGCAAAAAAAGAAACCTGCAAACTTATGAAGCTCATTTTCATTATTTGACTTTGATATCTCCTTTGGTATCAGAATTGAGGTTCTTGGAGGATGGAGATTTTCCAGTGATGGCTTTCTTTGCTTTCACCAGTGACTGTTTCACCTTTGATATGATATTATTTGATTGCTTCTGTACTGGTTTAGCTGGAGCCTCTTTTGGAACTTCTCTGGATGTTGTTTCCTTGCTCTCAATCTCTTCCTCCTTTTTCGCAGATTCCTCTTCCTGTTGCTCGAATTTCGACGCCAGTGTCTCTCTAACGGGCTCCTTTACGGCAGCAGAGATTTCATCTACCTTACTCTCACCCTTCACTTCTTTCTTGTCTTCAATACATTCAGTTTCAGGTGTAGTACTCGCTTTCGCGTGGGTTGGTTCTTCTGGCTTGTTGATTTCAATCTCTGCCTCTCTTGGAACAGCAATTAGTGCTTCTTCTGGTTCTTGTTCCTTTGCGGCAACATCTTCAACCTTTTCCGCAATGCTTGCAGTTGCAGGAGCATGATTCTCTTTTTCTTCGTCTATAATGTCACTTGAAACTTGTTCAACAAGTTTCACATCTTGAGCCACTTCGTTTTGCGCCTCATCTGCAACGCTGGTTTCTTTCTTGCTACAATCCTCTTCAACAACCTTCTCAGCAACCTCTTCTTCATGATAAGTCTCTCCTGCGTTTGATGTCGCGGTGACGTTAGTTTCGTCCTGTTTCTTGGTATTCTCAGCCAAAACTTGTTGCTTGGTTTCAGTTTCTTCAACTTGGGATAGTTCTCCTGGTTTTTCCTCCACTTCATCTGCTTTCTCAGGCACTGCTGCTGTTTCTAATTTCAAACTCTCTTCAGGTACAACGGTCGCGGTCTTTTCAGGAGAGTGAACCTCATCTACAGTTTCAGCGATAACCGTCTGAGATTTTTCTTCTTCTTGTTTCTCCGGTTTGATTGGGTTTTCATCAACTTTACCTGTAGGCAGACGCTCTGCTTTCTCTGTTTCCGCGGAACCTTCTTCCGCATTGTTAGTCTCTTCCAATGTCTCTACCTCAGGTTCTGGAACTGCATCAGCGTTTACCTGCTTCTCTTCTTTCTCAGAATTGTTTGTCTCTTCAACGGTTTCAGCTGAATGTTCTGGAACTGCAGCAGCATTTGCCTGCTCTTCTTCCTCTATCTCAGAACTTTGCTTTTCTGGTTCCTTTGGAGCTTCCTCAACTTCAGTGACTAGAGGTTCTGTTTTCTCTGTTTCTGCAGACTCTGCTTCGTCACTATTCTTATCCTTTAACACCTCTTCTTCTGAGACTTCTCTTGGTTGCTCCTCTTCTTCAACCGTGCTTGGATTCTCAGCATCTTGTGGTTCTTCTTTGGTTGCGACAGGCTCCAGCTTCTCTTCCTTCTCGGCACTAGGCTCCAGAATCTGTTTCTCTTTCACTACCTCTTGTTCTTGTGCTGCCTCAGCTGGTTCTTCTCGAGTAGTTTCCTCCTCTACCTCTGGCTTATCCAATTGTGTAGCCACCAGCTCAGCCTCCGACTTCTCTTCCTTTTCGGCACTAGGCTCCGGAATCTGTTTCTCTTTCACTACCTCTTGTTCTTGTTCTGGCTCAGCTGGTTCTTCTTGAGTAGTTTCCTCCTTTGCCTCTGGCTTATCCAATTGTGTAGCCACAAGCTCGGCCTCCGGTTTCTCTTCCTTCTCAACACTTTGTTCCAAAACCTTAGATTCCTTCGCTACCTCCAATTTTTCAATTGTTTCAGTTGATGCCTCTGGAAGTGATTCCTCTTCTAGTTTCTTCGGTGTTTCATGAACTTGTGTGGCCGAAATCTCAGATTCTTTGACCTCATTAACTGAATCTTCCTGAACATCAATTTTCTCTGGTTGCTTTTCTTGTTCTTTCTCTATCTTCACAACAGGTTCCGTTGGAGGTGTCTCTTCCAATTCGGGAATCATAGTCACTGACTCAGGAATCAGTTCCTTATTCGTTAAATTCACATCTTGCAAAGCAGAATCATCCTTCTTCTCGTCTTCTTCGCCTGATGGAACCTCGTGGTGTTTCGCATCAGCTGGAGAATCATTAGGCTTCTCTTCCTCATGCTCGATACTCTTGTCAATTGCTTCAGCTTCAACTTCTGTCTTGGATGGAGGGCTTGCTTCTTCACCTTGTGCATCATCAGTCTTGCCAATTTTGTCATCGCCATCTTCGTTCGCTAAACTAGCTATCATTTCTGCAATGGCTTCGTTCTTTTCCTTCTTCACAATTTGCTATACAAGATGGCAAAAAATTTTTTATCGTTAAACAAGAGTGCTCAACGAGACAAGTTATGAAATATAGAAGAAGGATAAACAAGGTTAATTACCAACATAGTTCTAAGTTCTAAGTTCTAACATAGGAGAAAATATTCTTAGTGAATCTTTGCATAACTTTAGTGGGTGTAAGGTTTATGAATACTTTTTCTTTGCATATTGCATATTTCTAACTTGTCTAACACGTAAAATAACTTGGGGAAAGAAAGAAAGAAATCATTGATAAAAGTTGTGCTCTTCCTTTTACAATTCATTTTTGTTTCTCTTGATTATGCGCCAAATCCATAGTAATATAGATCATAGCTTAATTATTTATAGGTGTTAATATTTATAAACATATATAAAACCATGTACTTTCCAGCTCTTTATAACAGAATCTCTCTTATTCTTACCTTGAATAACACTCTATCGGTTATGTTTCTTGGATTAGAACAGATATTGATCATCATGGTAGTTTTCTTTTTTCAATTTTATAATAATACATGATATATATGCCTAACTAAGTCTTATCCAGAGAATAAAAAGTTATAAAACAAAACATCATCAATTTTTCCGTAGTTATCCACTTCAATGAAGACATATAAACATGACTTTCCAAAAGAAATTAAACATACTATAAAAAATAAAAAATAAGAAGAGAGAGAAGAAAGAAAGAAAGAAAAACTATATGCATAAAGAAAAGCTTGATCAGAGTGAATTATGCATAAAACTTGAGCAGATACTATAACATGAAGAGGAGTTGAAGATCATGTAAAACTCAAAACATGTAAAAAGGAAACAAACCTCATCAGCTATAACAGAAGTGTGATCAGAAGCAGCAGCCTCAGTAGCCATGATGATGATGATGATGATGATCCAAGGTGACAGAGTGAAGCTTCAAAGTTATTGAGACCTTCTTCTTCTTCTGAACTAGTAGTAGTGGGAGTAACAAAAAAAAAAGCGAAAAACAATTAAGTGATAGGAATAATTTGGTTGGCAACAACCCCAAGAAAAAGAAGGAAAAGCTAGTTCAACTTTTAGGAGAAGAACAACAATTAGTTTTCCATATAACAAAATAAATGTGTGTACATTTTTTTTTTTTGGACAGACTGTATATCACATGAGGGTGGTGGTGGTGGTCTCAATGATTTAGGGAGATTAGGATTAATGTGCCACTAAAGTTTTCACATTAAAAAACAAAATATACATAAAAGAAAAATATATATATAAAGTATATAATTGAAAAAAAGTTGATCTTATAGCTGTTGTGAGCTGTGGCAAGGTGACATGCTTTATTAGGAGAGGATTGGGGACCAGATCAGCAGCCAGAAAAAAAGAAGAAATAAACAACCCTTACTATATATTTAACGGTCCAAAAAATTTCTGGGCCCTCATGTCAAACAGTAAAACTTGGTAGTCTTGTGGTTTAATAAACTACAATTTTTAACTAAAAAAATTAATTAATTGTCGATAATTTTAACTAAGAAAAAAATGAACTAATTTGATAGCAGTCAAAGGTTGAATTCATTCAACAAAATTACTCGGTGTGACCTATGAGAGAATGTAACTGGAATTAGTGTGTTAAGGACAAAGCTCTTTGAGATTAAGTAAGGTTTGGTAATAGTTTAGGTGTGAAACGAATTCTTATAAGACTATGCTATTGCAAACAATCAGAGACAGCAAAGAAATCATGCAAAAATTTTGCCAAAATTTTTTAACTGAAGCAAAGAGATTTGGTTGTTCGTGTTGATTTGGTTCAAAACAGTAATGCCGGATAGACAACAAAATAACCAACTTGTCTTATTTAACATTTATTAATTATTAATAAGACAGATTCTGAATGATTTTGTCTACTTTTTTTTGTTATTAAACATTTCTAAATTCAAAGATATGCTAATTCAGTAGCGGACCTTATAGCCAATAGAAGCGTGAATAACTCGAGGAGCTCTTGCGAATGAGTTGCAGGATGATAGCTTGCTACAGAAATTGCTCTATGATGCTGCTTAACTCTTGAAGTTTTTTTTTTTAATTTATTTTGCTTTCCTGTTTTAGGTGCTTATAGATATATATATATATAAAAAAAAACAACTTGATACTCTTGTGGTTTATTATAGTAATATAGTACTACACATCATTAAATTTTCTAATTTTAATTAGTATTGTTGTGGTAGACAAGTACAGTCATTGTTAGGTGCTAGGAACCAATTAGTTTGCAAATTAATTAACATAATTATAGTGGTCAGAAATTGCTCCTACACATTATTTCATGTTTGGACTTTGAATCGTAAGTCTCCATCAAAATTTTGAAAAGAATCAAATTTTGAACAAGACCCGTACGTCATTAGCATGTCTCTTGTTTGTTCCGGAATCAAACTAGTTATTATAAAAATTAGATTGAAAATAAATTAAGAATTATAGTGATGTGCAAAAACAAAATTGTATACAAGATAATGTTATTAATATGGATATAAATTTAATTCACTATTAGTATAAAGAAATTTTTATGGGTATACAAAATTATTGGTATGAAAAATTATTTTATAATTCAATTATGTACTGATGACTTATTTAAACAACTTGATCCTTAAGATAATAATATATGAAAATTTTCACCAATAAAATATCAAAATTAAATTCTAACCTTGGTTATCTTCAAAATTATCATCTGGAATTGAACAAAATGTTAAAAAAAAAAAAAAATAAAAACTACTTTAGTATTTAGCAAGCATCAAGGGTTAAAAGAAACCAATTAATAAAAATAAGTTTCGAATAAACAAGCGCATTTAATTTACTTAAAATACTAATACAGTAATACGTAACATGTGTGTTGGTTTTTTATTCCATGATTGCAAATATATAAAATAAAAAATGTTCAGTGAACGAGTGTTTTTATAATCAAATTTTAATTAAGTCTTAAAATGAGTATTTTTAATAACAAAAATCAAGAAATTTTATGAAACCTCAATGCAAAAAAAAAATTATAACTAACACAATTTTTTTTTAGAAAAAACAACATAGAAATATTTGAAAGAAAATACAGAATTTTGGATAAAAATTAAAAAATGATATAAATAATAGAATTTGAAGAAAAATAAGGGAAAGAAGAAGAAGAAGAAGAAAACATTAAATTTTTTATTTTTTTCCCACTGGATCGAAAGTTTGATTGAATAATAATTTATTCATCTAAAATGTAAAATTTCATAGCTAAATAAAGAAAAAGCCAGATGTTATGTATGAAATAAATGGCGACAACACTGTAGCATGTAAAGTACCGCATACAGTTAAGGACACTTAAAATCGATGTTGGATGTTTTATGTTTGGTTGGAAAAATGGTGAAACAAAACAATAAGCATGCAATTACACAAATTATTTTCAACTTCATAAATGTCTTTCTATATTGCTATGATACGATACATCAAGACCAAGATCTTCATTATTTATTTTTGTTAGGACCCACTGAATCATTTATCGTATTTAAGGATCTTAAGACTATTTAGGGTTGTGTTTTTTCCATTCAATTTCTTTTTTAATTTTATTAAGAAAAAGTTTAGTTAACCAATATTCTTTTTCAACTAATATTTTGACAAATCAGTTAATTTAATAACAAAACGTTAAATAAAAAAATATTTAAAATTATTAAAAAACTAAGTTAACAAAAAAATTAAAATTATAAAAAATTCAAAATCCTCCAAAAAAAATCGTTTAAAAAAATCAAAATCTAATAAAACAAAGGGCAAATTATTAAAATAAAATATTTGGATATCAAAATTATCGAAATACAACTTTTGCAATTTAGATATGAAAATCCAACTTTCTACAAAATTATGTAAATCGTTGAAGAAGTTCCACGGTTTTCAATTCGCTGGTGTGTTGAGGAAGCATTTAGCCAGAAATCGTGGTAGGGGTTCCACGGTTTTTGTGAGGATGGAAATAGATATAAACCGTAGAAGAGATTTCACGGTTTTCATATGAACTAAAAACCAATAAAAAATGATAATATACATGAAAAAATAGAACACTAAAAAAATAATATAAAAAATATTTATTATGTAAATAAATAAATACAATAAAAAATAAAAATATGAAAGAAAGTACTATATATTTTATAATGTCAAACAAAAAGAAAATGTTCTATAATTTTTTTAGTATTGTTAGTATTCTTTAATTTAGTATCATTTTAGACTATAAATTTTTATTATTTATAACTCTTTTATTACTTATACTTAGTATATAATAAAAACGAAACTAAAGTATAGTGAGAAGTATAATAAAAACGAAAATAAAAAATAAAAAAAATTTCATACAAACATAATATATAATAATTACAACCAATAACATATATCATACTCAACAATAGTTGTCATATGAATAAAAAAGTACAATAAAATATAACATCAGAACACTAAAAAAATAACATCAGAATACTAAAATATAATATAAAAACTATTTATCATATAAATAAAAAAATACAATAAAAATATAAAAATCAAAATATGAAAGAGAGTACTAAAAATAATAAAAAATTAAAATATTTATATTGGCAATGATTGAAATAAAATAAAGGGTAGAGTTGGTAGAAATGGAATAAATTTTTCACCTAATTTTTCAACGGTAATTAACCTTCCCCAACGTGAACGCATAAATTTGAATTTTTTGCTTCACGTGAATGTACGTTTAGAGGTTGCCAAACATAGAAATGGGACGTTCAAGACATTCAAATGGACTTCTCTATTTCTCAACGTGAACCCTAAACACACCCATAGTTAAAGACTTCTCCGGTATAAACCGCTGGACCTCTTCCACGGTTTATGCACATTGCTATGCACACAAAAACCGTAGAACCCCTGTCACGGTTTTTTCACAAATTCTCTTTGAACGTAAACCGTAGAACCCCTACCCCAATTTACATGTATTTAGAAACCGTGGGACCCATCAACAGTTTATATAATTTTATGAAAAGTTGCATTTTCGTATTCAAATTGCAAAAGTTGTATTTCTGTAATTTTAAAGTCTAAATATTTTATTTTGGTATTTTGCCCTAAATCAAAACATCCAAAATTATAGAAAAAATAATATTTAAAACTTTTAAAATTTAAATATCCAAAATTCAGAGGTATTGTTTGTTTTTATTTTTTTAATATATATTTTAAGAAAAAACATCTGAAATCAAGGTATAAGAAACATCCAAAATAATATCTTCATTTTTAAGAATTTGTTTTCATTTAATTTTAATTATACATTATCAAAAAAATATTTAAAATCTCTAAAATTTAAATATTCAAAATTCAATTATAAGAAATATTTGAAATGATACATTCTTTTTTAATAGTTTGGTTTTATTTATTTTTTATTGTAACATTCCAAAAGAATATCTAACTTCTAAATAAATTTAAAAATTCGAAATCTAAGTATGAAAAACATCCAAAAGTGATATATTTTTTACCATAACTAAAAGATTTTTTATTGTATTAAAATTTTGAACATTTTTATTAAGTTTTGGATTTTTTTTAAATAATTTTGAATTTTTTGTTATGTTTCGGATATTTTTTTGTTAGGTTTTAGATATTATTTTTACCATAAGATTAGATATTTTTTATTTGGTTTTAGATGTTTTTTTATTAGATTTTAAATTTTGTTGTAGATTTTAGATTTTTTTTTTGTTTGCAATGCAACTAATAATTAATTGTTGAGCTAACACCCTAGTTAGTTATGTAATATAATGGGTTAAGTATGATTTTGGTTCCAACATAGAGGTTGAAAATCGATTTCGTCTCCAATTTTTTTTTTTTGCTATAAAATGATCCACAAAATTTCAGTTTGTTTTAAAATCGTCCTTTTTACCAATTTTATTTTTTTATTACAAAATTACCACTCAATAAAAAATTATAAAATAAAATAAATATAAAATAAATTTAAAAAAAAGAAAGGGATACAGAAAGGGGTAGGAAGAGAGAGAAAAG
>NC_029780.3:21152457-21153410 GCF_000817695.3 Arachis duranensis | reverse complement strand
GAAAAGGGGGGAGAAGGGGGGAGGAGGGAGGAGAGAAGGGAGACCGCCATATCGCTGCACCACCGCACCGCCACCCTACCGTCCTACCGCACCACACCGCACCACCGCACCACCACCACCAGCTTCTTCTTCTTTTTCTTCTTCTTCTTTTTCTTCTTCTTCTTCGCCGCCCTGCCGTCCTGCCGCACTGCACCGCAGTACCACCTTTTGAATTTTTTGTGAAATTTGTTGTGGAATATTATTGTTGCTGAAATTTGAATTTGGAATATTGTTGTTGCTGAATTTATTGATTATTATTCAAAGTGCATATTGCTTCAATTTTATGATGATGGTGGTGGTGGTGGTGGTGGTGGGTTCTTGTTCAGCTTGGGCTTCTGGTTGATTTTGGGAAAAGTTCTGATGAAGATGGTGATGACCATGATGATACTGGTGGCGGTGGTGGTGGTTCTGGTTGGGCGTAGGCTTCTGTTCTGGTGGTGGTGGTGGTGGTGGTGGTGGTTGATTTTGGTTGATTTTAAGGTGAAAGGAGAAGGGTATTTTCGTCCAAAAGACGATTTTAAAACAAATTGAAACTTTGGGAGACCATTTTGTAGAAAAAAATTGGAAATAAAATCGATTTTCGACCTCTATGTTAGGACCAAAATCATACTTAATCCTAATATAATTATTTTATTAAATAGTGTTTGATTTGTACGACGTTGAGAATAAATTTTATTTTTTATGATTTTTGATATCAAACTCTTCTTTAAAAGCTTTTAAAACTCACAAAACTCAAATTATTAAAAAAATTGTATTTAGTTTTTAGATTTTAAATCAAATTTTTCTCTTCTTATAAAATTTCACTTAATTTTGTATTTTATATTCCAATTTTTATACTCCAAAAGACACTTATACAACCACTAATATTAGCATTTGAGTAATTTTCAAAATTCTGAAAATCGAACCGGTCATCG
>NC_029780.3:21130322-21152407 GCF_000817695.3 Arachis duranensis | reverse complement strand
TCTAGCTACTGATTTACTGGTTCATAGGTTCAACTGGTTCGACCGTGGTTGAATCGAAAAAACCATTTTATAATAAAATAATAAATAAAATACAAATAAACACATTAAAATATAATTATAGTCTAATGTAAACTTTAAAATATCATTCAAATTAAAAGTACTACATAAACCAAATGTTATAATCTCATTCAAATACAAATTCAAAGTTTAAAAGTCAACAAACAACCAATCAAACCTAACATAGCATCATTAAAATGATCCAAGTTTGTCATCAATCATCAAAATCCTCCATAATTTGCTGCAGATTTGCCTCATTGATTTCATCACCTTCATTTCCACTACTTGGACCAGAAAAAGCAAGTGGGGTAGCATAAAATGTACTAGTACTACCACCACCACCACCTTGATCTAAATCAGCATCAATCTCATCTAAGAAAATATAACACATTATCAATAAATTAAAGATCAAAGCTATTGTAATTTATTGTCTGTTCAATAAACTATAATACTCACCAAGCAAGTCTTCAATATTACTTGGAAGATCAGGCTCTTTTTCAACAACCTCTTCCGTCACCCAAAAATCAACCTTATCAATAGTTTCAATATCGATTGGATCATATTGCGACTTTTGCTTTCTTTTTTTTTTCTTTCATTCCTAACAAATTAATTACAATAGATGATAAGCCTAGTATATTAGCTATACAAAATCTAATGATATGAAATGAAAGGATGAAATATAGATTACCTGGATTTAAAACGCAAATTATATGTAACATACACAATATCACTTAGCCTATCATGCTCCAATTTATTCCTTCTTATTGTATGAATTTGATCAAAAAGACTCAAATTCCTTTCACACCCTGAAGAAGCAGATGCTTGGCTAAGAATGCGAACTGTAATTTTTTGTAAACATGGAGCAGAACTACCAAACAACCTCCACCAGTCATCTACAAATTACAATCCCATATCTCAAGTATTAGTTATCAAATTAAGAAAACCAAAACATAAAATAAGTAAATAACTAAAGCTTATTATCAAACAGATATTATTACCAGGTTGAAGTTTCTTTGCAGCTGGAACAGCTTCAGGCCTATCAAAGCTTTCCTTTCGATCACTATATAAGTGTATTTCTTTCATTGCCTCAACTGAATCTAAATTATTAACCTTGCAATGCAATGTAACAAGATCAAGTAAAGCTCGTATGACATCAGGTGATTCTCTATAATTTTCAGAAAAAAAGCACTCAGATTCAAGAAATAGGCTATTGCGTGAAGATTTTTTTTCAAATGTTTGTCCCATCTTGAGTTGATAATCTCTGTATAAGGTTGATATGCACTCTTCCTATGCTTGAACATTTCTTTGATTCCATTTTCTGACCTCAGCATACCTTCATAAACAATTCCCAATGATGGTTTATCATCGGCATCTACAAACCTCAGCAATTTAATCAACGGACTCACAAT
The DNA here is from genome assembly GCF_000817695.3 of Arachis duranensis. NCBI lineage: Eukaryota > Viridiplantae > Streptophyta > Magnoliopsida > Fabales > Fabaceae > Arachis > Arachis duranensis. Next base: position 21,150,941 of record NC_029780.3, on the reverse strand, counting down.
TTGGCACACAATAAAACAATCATCCCAAAATTTATTGTCTAGGATAATTGCACTCACAGCTCTACCATTAGCACTCCTTCCTAATTTGTGTCCGGTAAAGTGTGTATCAACAACCAATTGTTGTAATTCCGATTTGCGCTCAAAGATACTCATCAATGTGAGGAAGACAGTGGCAAAACGAGTTGCACCTGGACGAACAATCTCCCTCCAATCCTCTTTTTGTCTTAGCCAGGACAAGAACACCGTATGATTATATACAAACACAGTAATCTTCGAAGCATGTGTTGCAAGGCTAGAAATATGTGGCATGCTGCTTATATCTTTTAGAATAAGATTCAAGCAATGAGCAGCACAAGGTGACCAGTGAATATTTTCAAATTTTTTACTAATAAGCCTACCAGCAGCAACATAATTCGCAGCATTATCGGTTACTACATGAACAACATTATCAGGTCCAATCCATTCAATCACCTCTAAAAACAAGTCACACAAGCTAGAAGCATTTTTAACCATACTTGAGGCATCAACAAATTTCACAAAGCACAACCCTTTCGAACAATAAACCAAAAAATTAATCAACGTTCTTTGCCTTTGATCTGGCCAACCATCAGCCATGAGAGTACATCCAGTTTCTTTCCAAGCAGACCTATAGCTATCAACAACCATTTGACACTCCCTTTTGAGATCGGCTAATAAGTTAACCCTTAAAGAGTCATAAGAAGGACCTATATAACCAGGCCCATAGCCAGCTACACCATCCAACATATCTTGAAAAAAAGGTGACATAACCGCATTGAAAGGAATCCTACAATCCAAAAGTCATCTAGCCACTCGCTTATCAACTTCATGAAGTGCCTCTTTGTTATGAAACACGCTTTTCAGATTTCGTTAACTGCCCGGAGTTGTTCTTGGTGCAAACATAGGAGGAATAATGGTTTTTGCTTTCTTTTTTGGATCGCCTCCAACAACCTCCTTAGTTGGTAACTGACTCGGAGTTTGTTGTTCCTCTTGCGCTATTGCTTCATCAATTGCATCCTCACACTCATCGGTACCCTCTTCATTGAAACTTATTTTCCTTTTACTAGTTTTACTTTTCTGAATCTCTTTCAATAAACCTTCCATTTGTTTTTCTACATCATACAGGACCTTAGAACACTTCTTAATGTCTCCACCTATCTTCGCCAAATACTTTTTCATTCTATTAATTCTCCCGTACCCAAAAGTACTCAGACAAAATAAGCATTGGTAATGTGGTTTTCCATTTATATTCTGTAAAGCAACGTATCTCCAAGCAGGATCAGTTTTCCCCCAAACACTACAAGTTTGTGATTGATTTTTGTTACTCGCGGGTGGAAGAGAACGTTCATTCGAAGCAGAATTATTTTCAGCATTATTATTCCTAGGTAGGTCTTGGTTGATACTTTCTTCCATACCTAAATATTACCAGCAATCCAACCCAATAATCTCAACTCTCAAGTTCACAATAAATGAACAAACAACATCCAAATTCTAAAATCAGAGTATACAAACAAGTACAACATCTCAGGTTCAAAAAATTCTTTGTTCACAAAATCAGAATTCACATAATCATGTCACAAAATCAGTTCATATTTCATCACAAAATTAGTTCGTATTTTATCACAGTTTCATCAGAGTTCACAGAGTTCACATATCACTATATCAGTTCATAACAATTTCAGAGAGTAGAGACTCAGAGTTCAGTTCATCAGAATCAATGAAATCACAAAATCAGTTCATAACAGTTTCAGAGAGTAGAGACTCAAAGCTCAGTTCATCAGAGTTCAATTCATCAGAATCGGATTTCATCACAAAATCATGTTCATAACTAAATTAAAAATTATCTGGAAATGAGGAAATTTGTTGCTTTCTCTCAGAGCTCGAAGGACAATGCTTCAACGCTTATCTATTGCTTTCTCAGAGGCAGAGCTCGACGGAGGTGACATGCGAAGTGGCTGAGGGCGCGACGGAGCTGAGTGCGCGACGGAGCTGACGGCGGGAAGGTGCTGACTGCGTGAGGTATCGGAAGGCGCGACGGACCCAACGGCACCACGGAGCTGATGGCGCGACGCTGGTGACGGCGTGACGATGCTGAAGGCGCGACGAAGGTGAGTGCGTTGAGGTGAGTGCGACGGCGGTGAGTGTGTTGAGGGCTTCCTGGAGTCGTGGGTGACTGGGTGTTGTTTTGTTCTGTGGGAGGCTGGAGTTGAGAACTGAGAAGCTGGAGGAAGTGGAGGCTGCGAAGGGGAAAAAGGAATTACGGTTCCCTCAACACAAAACGGTGGCGTTTTGCTGCAAGGTTAAAAAACCGGTCGGGTCCCAGTTCGATTCAACCGACCAGTTCGTTGGTTCAAGTCCAGTTTTCAAATTCTGCGGTTTTCCTTATTATCCGAACCGCTTCAGCGACCGGTTCACAGTTTGACCGGTTCGACCGACCGGTTCGAACCGATTTTCAGAACATTGGTAATTTTAAGATGGTGCGATTTGTGGTGACTAGGTTGGCTAGAGACATAGTTGGTATTTATTTTCTTTTTGACATTTGAATGCATTTTGTTGTGATGATTGTCAATTTGTTATTGTGATCATCTTAAAAAATAGTAAATACATTAATCTAACTAGATAAAGTTGCTATCTTTGATTAATATTATTAGAGGAGAAGGAAAATAAACAATTTTTTTTATGAAACATAAATAATTTAAACCAAATTAAAATTTTGAAGGAAATATTGGGAATGAATGTTAGGAAATTATTATTTTTTAATTTATTTATAGGCAATACATATATTAATTATAATTGCAAATTAAACAATTACAATCACAAATTAAACTATTTCACATTAAATGACTTATTATATAACGGTGATATCATTTATTGTTATAAATGCTGAATTAAATAAGTCATTATTACTTTTGATTTGAAATTAAATGAGAATAAAATCAGAGATACTATTTTATTTAGACTTTACAGTTTAATGGATATCACACTCAAATATAAATAGTAACTTTAAGGTTTTGGTCCCTAAAATATCAAATTTGCTCCGTAACACTTTTTCCATCAGAGGAGTTATGATTCAGCCCTATCAGGAATATAGAAGGTTTTGGTTGAGAAAGATTAAAGAACAAAACTCTCTCAATTATACTCACGAATTCAGGTATGCTTTCGCGCTCTCAAGTATCTCCTTTTTAATGATTGAACATGGATGATTTTTGGATTAAGGTATTCTGAGATTTTCAACAAATGGTATCAAGGCTTTCAATGCTTGAATCATTAAAAGGATTCAATTTTATGTTAAACAAAGAAATTAATAATTGATTAATAATAAGGACTCACAATATTTTGTGGTTATTATATATTGTGGCTTATTATTTTATTTTTTGTGCTGTGTAAGCATTTTAGATTTATTACATAAAGAAATTAATAACATTTTGAATCATATTATACTCATTTGTTTTATAAGGTTTAATTTTGAAATGAATTGGTTGAACATTATGCTATCAAAGTAGTCATTTTTTGTGAAAACTGATTTATTTTAAAACATTAGGAATATGGTAATATATAATTCATGCAAATATTGGTCAAGTCAAAGGAATGTCTATATTTGACAAAGTTACATATACGTATCATTGTACGTAATTAAGAATAAATCAATACTTATTATTTATGCAAATAATAATCGATCTAAAGGAAGTTTATTGTTTGACCAAATAATAGACATTGAACCTTATATTTATTTTCTATTTAATTATGCAACCACTAATCAATCCAAAGGAAGGTTGGTGTTTGGCCAATTGATAAAAAATATATGCGGTAATATATAGGTATAATTCTAAAATTTTCATGCTAACTATGAGTCAATCCAAGGATAGACTTATTGTTCGATAGAATTTTGTTGAAAATATTTTATAAGCCACACTAAATAAATTTATATGTGCATAGTTTATGCAAGTACATATCGGCTCAAAGAAAGTTCTGTACTTGACCAAATTACATGTGCATTTGTGATAATATGTGATACTTATTTAGCTACATATGAACTATAAGTTCGTCTAAAAATAAACTTATTATTTGATATGATTTATTATTAATGTTTGATTACTGTATTAAAATTTCGCTTGCAAATTAATATTTCTATCCAAAGACTAAATATTATTGTTGTGCTAGGTATTTGTGATAATGTAACACCTTACCACACAGAGTTTTACACCTAGGATGTAAAATAGAGGTGGCGAGGTGCTACGATCTCTAAAAGTAAAAATTTAATATATAACATAGAGAAAAAGGTTTATAACTAGAAGCCTTTGAAGAAAGGGATAAAGCAAAAAAATCGTTAAATCAAAAAGTGCAACGCTCACGAAGCGATAAACCAGACGAAGCAAGATAAAACGAGCTAAGGAATTAATACACCAAGAGTTCCAAATACAATATGTAACAAAACTCAAGACTTGGCTCACGAAGATAAACCAGCCCGAGCGAATAGGTGTATATACACATATAGATATATAGAAAAACCCAAAATATAGAATTACAAAACTTGAATCTCCAAAATCATCTCTAAGAAGAATCCAAAAGGTAACGATCTTCGCAACATCAGAAGCTTCTAGCATATCTCAACGAGATACCGCCCCGTCCAACATCTGAAAATCACAAAATCCGCATGGGTGAGAACCAGAGGTTCTCAGTATGGTAACAGTGCCCACATATCTAACAAAATGTCCTGGGAAAGTGATGCGGTATTTTACAACCCACAAACTAACCGGCAAGTGCACCGGGTCGTACCAAGTAATACCTTACGTGAGTAAAGGTCGATCCCACAAGGATTGATAAATCAAGCAACAATGATTGATTGATTGGCTTAGTTAGGCAAGCAGAAAAGGGTTTGGAGATATTCAAAAGGTTTAAATTTGAAAATATCAGAAGGCAGGCACACAAGTAAATAAGTTGAAATTAAAATATTGGAGAAACAGTTAAGGCTTCAGAGTTATCTATTTTTCCGGATTAACTTTTCTTACTAATTATTTTAATCATGTAAGATTTAACTTATGGCAAACTATATATGACTAAACCCTAATTCCTTAGACCTTTCTAGTCTCCTCTAAAATTCATTAACAGCCAATTCCTTGGTCAATTAATTCCAATTAGAAGGTGAAGTTCAAATTCCAGTTCATATGCCACAAAAATTCTAATTACCCAAAAATAAGGGGATTATATGTCACATATCCCGTTAAATCCAGATAATTAAAATTTAGGAGAAATTGTTTTCAAGCTGTTGTTCAAGTAAAAAGCTTTTCCAAGTTTTACAAGAACTCAAATAGAAAGAGGGTCATACTTCCGTTCCACCCAAATTCATAAAATAAAGAGCGAAAACAATTCTTAAATTATAAATCTATACATGAATTAAAATAGAAAAAGCAATAAAATCAATCCATACAAATAGACAGAGCTCCTAACCTTAATAATGGAGGATTAGTTGCTCATGAAATGCGGAATATAAATTTGTATAGAATTCCCTAATGGAATCCCCCTAATGGAATGTCCTCAATAGTGGAGAAGTCTCCCCTTTTTATAACTAATCCTAATTAATTTAAAATCTAATATCTAAAATTAAGATAATATTTTTTCCTATTTTAAAATCAAATTTGAATTTAAATCAGAATTAACTAACTACTCCGCATCTTGTAACGTGGGACCACTTGGCTTTACTGGATCCGCACCTAACTTAGGTGCTAAAATGGGGCCCAGAAATCACCCACAGCGTTTTTTGCGTTTTTTGCACGTGGCGCATGTCACGCGTACGCGTCAGTCACGCGTATGCGTCGGTGGTCTTTTTCCCGAGTCACGCAGACGCGTCGATCACGCACACACGTCGCTGAGCAAATCTTCAAATCACGTGTCTGTGTCAGTCACGCGCACGCGTCGCCGTGGAAAGCTCCAAATCACGCGTACGCGTCGCTCCTCGCTGCCATCTCTTTTGATTCTTGAGCTGCAGAAACTCCATCAAATCCAGTTGAATGCTACCTAAAATAAACAAAATTGTAAAAGACTCAAAGTAGCATCCATATTGGCTAAAAGATAATTAATTCTTTATTAAACTCAAAAAATTAGATGCAAATTCACTAGGAAAAGATAGAAAAAAATGCTCACGCATCAGAAAGCCGAAGGCAATCCTAGAACTTCCAACAGATAGTTAAAGCTTAAAACATAACTAAACCATAAAGAGAAAATAGGCAACTAGCTAAAGGTCTTCAGAACTATCTAAAACTCCCACTTCCACCTCCTCCAAACCTTCCAACCACCAATGGAACCAAATGCAACAAACACAATTATTACAAACAGAGAAATCACAAATAGGATTCAAATAGAACAGATAATCAAGTCGCATTTAGTTATGCAATCACTTAGGCAATCCAAACAAGACATATAGATGCATATGATGCATGCCTGTCCTAGTGGCTGATGAGTCTCATCTGTCGATTACAAAGCCAACCCGACATGTCCCGGTAGCTAACCATTGGACAGAACACCAAATAGGAGGGATTTCATTATTTACAAATGTTACTCGTATCATTTAGAAAGAAAAAAAATTTAGATTAAGAAAATTAAATTAAAAAAAAGTTTAAAAATTTGGATTTTTGTATGTAAAAATATTAATTTTTGTGTAAAAATAAATTTTTACATGTAAAAACCAATTTTATGGTATAAAAACTAATTTTTTAGTATAAAAACCGGTTATTTTTTAAAAACCAGTTTTTACTTTAATAACTGGTTAAAAACCGATTTTGAATTTCACTAACCGGTTAATAACTGGTTTCATTATGTAAAACCAATTTGGTTAACCAAAAAACTGGTTTGATTTTTGGATTAACCAAACCATGAACACCCCTAGGTCCGGTTGGTCCGGTTTGGCCCGTTCGGTCCAACCTTGGGCCGATTTCTCTAAAATTGGTGTCAAAATTCTCATTTTAATTTTCTCTATCATATTAGACCATAAAAATCTCATTTCTTATTTTCTAGAATACATTTTAATTTATGGATTAATTAGTCATTAATTAACCAATTTTACAGATAAAGCCACTATTATCTAAATTTTATTCATATGATATGTATTAGTTTGTGTGAATATATTATTTTGCTTTAAAGTTATATCTTCCAATATTACTCTATTTTTAAATAAATTTTGTTTTTAAAAATTAGAAAAAAAAGAGAGATTTTCTACTTTGGATAACGTATATTTTATCAAATTATTATCTCATATAGCTTTTTGAGATAAATGTAGTTGATGACTTATATCAGTTCAGTGGGAGTAAATATATTTTCACTATTCTTATATGCAGAACTATAAATAAAATTATATACTCAACTCTAAGGGAGACAAGTACAATCTCATTAGGTGCCTCAAAAAAGTTATAAAGTTCAAAAGTATATAAGGTTTATTATACTTTAACAGTAGTATGATGGATAACAAATTTGTATACTTACAGTTATTGTATATTTTATTAGTATCTTTTGCAGATATTTGACTCAGATAAAAATAGATCACTAAATAGTAGATAAATAAGTTTTGTTGTAGCAAAACATTACATGTTCACACATATGAAATTAGAAACTAAAGTTAGAGATCATTTGGTGTTTAAATTCTGACTTTGTTGAATGTTAAAGTAATTTTGATGATTGTAGGTATATTTATATGTTCATTAGAAGAGTTCTTTGAAAAAGTATTGATAAGATACTTATTACTCTTTCCACTAGAGCATTTGAACATAAAACACCTTTTAAAGGCATCCAATTAGGTGACTACAAATACGTATCATAAATTATGGATATATATTTAAAAGATCACTTGAGGTATTTTGTGATAATGTATTAGTAATCTAATATTTTTAAATTGTTATTAAATAAGAGAGTTTAGAGTGTTTAAGTGTCTAATGAACAAATTAGCACAAACTCCATAAGTACATGTATATTTGATTTATAAGAAATAAACACCCAAAGTCTTTTGTGTGGATACTTTTCATATGAATGCCATAACCTTTTGTGATATATTATTTAAGTGAGAGTGTGCATTTGGATGCTCATATGATTTAGACAAATTTATGAATATAAATATTTCTGCAGAAATAAAGTATTTAGTTTGTTTTCACTTCGACTTCATGATCTCATAAAGGTATTAAAGTTGGACCAGTTAAAAATAGGCATATAATTTCTGAATTTTCTCATCCAAATTTGATCTACGTTGTGGAGTATATTAGTATGGTAATTATCGTAGTTTCGTCGCGATGCTATTGTGATAAAAGCTGCAGTAATTTCATAAATGATATATGAGACGGATCAGATTGTTAAAGTAATCAAGGAAATAGCATTCAGATGCGCGCATAAAATTTATAAAATGTAATTATCTCAGAAAAATATATATGTATAGCCAAGTGGGAGATTGTTAGAAAATTATTATTTTCTAATCCATTTATGGACAATACATATATTAATTATAATCACAAATTAAACTATTTCACATTAAATGCTTATGACGGTGATCTTATTTATTGTCATAAATGATGAATTAAATAAGTCATTATTACTTTTGTTTTGGAATTAAATGAGAATAAAATAGAGATACTATTTTATTTAAACTTTAGAATTTAATGGGTGTCACACTCAAATATAAATAATAATTTCATAATTTTGGTTCCTAAAACATCAAAGCCGCTCTGTAACTTTTTTTTTCCATCAGAGGAGTTGCAGTTCAGCCCTATGAGGGATATAGAAAGTTTTGATTGACGAATATTAAAGAACCAAACTCTCTCAATTATACTCATAAATTTAGGTACACTTTCGCAGTCTCAAGTATCTCTTTTTTACTGATTTAACATGGATAGTCTTAGAATTAAGAAATTTTGAAAATTTCCAACAATGAACACTATAGCAACTGAAAGAATGATCTCATGAAGCCACTACTATCACAGTTCAAAGACACATTGGAGTGTTCAGGTCATGCTATGGTAGATGTTTAAAGTACAGTTGTCGCTTTGATTTTTCTGTTTACAATTTGGCAGTATCATAGAACTTTGCGATCGATGTCGATCAAAGGTGGAGATTCAATCGCGGATCCGAAGATTGCGCCTTCAATATTATGGTATCGTTAAGAGGTTTAGGTTGTGGCAAACTAGTAGTTAAAATTTTTTTTATGCTGGGTCAGATTCAATTGCGACGAAAAACTCGAGTTCTGAAATTCTAACAATGTTAAAAATTAAAATGATTCATTTTGAGGACAACAAATCTAATAGATGATCTTTGAATTTTCTTTTATTAGGGTTGTGTTATTTTTAGATGGAGATGGTTTAACAATTTAACCCCACTAATAAGTACCTTCATGTGTCAACTTTCTACTAGTCAGCCAAAATGTAATCACTAACAACCACCAAAAGCCTAGCCACAAGAGACATGGCGTTTTAAGATTCAGCTTTCTTTTTTTCTATTTTTTTGCACTTCATTTTTATTCTTTTATACTTTGAATCAATAAAATTTTATGTAATTGATCTTGTTTATATATGTCATGTTTGAGTAAGCCATTAATTTAAGATAGAGTAAATTATACTTTTTGTCACAAATATTTTTTAATTTTTTTAAAAATTATTCTTAACGTTTAATTTGATTTAATTTTATTTTTAACACTTCAAATAAGTTTCAATTTTATTTTTACTGACAATTTTTCAACGGTCAATAATTAATCAATTTTTCTTTCAATTTTACCCCTAATGAAAATCCTAATTTTAATTCTGGTCTATTTAAAAATTCTAATATAATCTCAACCTCATTATTAATCTAATCTTCTATCATCTCATCTTCTCTTCGGTTACTACCATCACCATCACTCGTTAACAAGAATCACCACCCACACATTTTTACTGCCACTTTCACCGTCTACACAACCCAAACAACTCATTATCCAAACTCAAAATCATCATCAATAACTTCATTCACTGACACACACTCACAAACAGAGAAAAGGAGCGCGAAAAGAAGAAAGAAAAAACTCAAAGGAAAAAGAAAGGGAGAAGAAGAAGAAGAAAACGCCATCATTCAAGAGTCGTCATTGTCAATGAAGCGTCGGCGAGCTTGGGAAGAGAGAGAAATAAATCACACAGAAAAATAGTGACTACAAACAGCTTTGACAATGTTTTCAAAGAGTAGAGACACCTGCAGCAGCCATTTCAATACTTTTTTTGGTAAATGATAACATTAAAAGGAAAATATACTTTATCCTTTGAGATAAACAATTTAAATTTTGATTCTTTATAGATGATAAATTTAAATATTTATCTAAATTATTTATATTATTATTAATTCTAACTAACTTTTCATGTTCCTTGTGTTAAACCTATTTAGACCGTATTAATCGAGATAATCTAGACACACAAAAAATTGAGATAATCAAGAACTATGACCCACTTTTCGCGTTTTGCTGATTGACTTGTTATAGCAGGTTAGATTACGAATTTCTTAAATAAAATTAGGGGTTGGTGAGAGTTGTATACTTGTGTTGATGATTTTTTTTTTTTTTTGAGAAAATAGTTTTTCATATAGTTTATTTTTGTTTATTTACTCATTCTAAAAATTTGAACCAATCATCAAAATCTCATAACTTTTCTGATCAATTTTAAAAAATTTTTTCGGCAGTACGACTTAGACAAATAACTATAATTACCCTCATAAGATGCAACCAATTTTTTAAAAAATTATTTTCAAAGTAATATTGATTTGTTAGAATACCAATTTCAACACTCATTAATTTTCTTAATCAATGGTCTTGACTCTTGAGAACTTCAGAAATCCCAATAATATTAAACAATAATAACAAAACAAAAATGATCGTGAACCACATTTACAAATCTCTTTAGTGCACGTTAGAAGGCAAATAATAATAATAATAATAATAATAATAATAATAATAATAATAATAATAATAATATTATTATTATTATTATTATTAAATGGTCATGGCTGTCATAAATGCAACATAACTGTTAAGAAAAATGATGAAGAGATAACATTAAAACTATTCACAAATATTATTAGGGGGGAATTATTGAGGTTTTTAAACTTTGGGATAAAATTGAAATTTGGACAAATATTAAAAGTACTTAACATGCTTTTTTTTTTTAAAAAAGTATCATTACCATAAAAATATTATAATTGAGTATTGTTAGAGAATTATTAGAATCATTTTAGATTAATTAGTATCATTTATATTTATATAGCATATCTATATATTAATTATAAAATTTTATGCTTTTATTACTTTCATTCTTTTAACAGTTATATATACTTCTTGTACATTGTACTTTGAACACAACTCAATAATATACAAATTCTTTCTCCAATTTAGTTTCTTGTTTCTAACATGATATCAAGAGCATAAGTTTTTTTTCATGAAAATTAGATCATAGCCCTGTTGTTTTTCTTTTCCGACAGTGTCCTTTGGCCTCATTTTTCGATCACTTTTCGAAGCTTTGGTTCGTCACCTCCGTTACCACCATGTTTGTCTTATCGCCGTGATTCCAACGCAACCAAAATCGCCATCATCCGTCGCCAGACGCGCTTCCATGTACCACCGCAAGACGCTGCCGCCACCAGGTTCCTCTCCTTTCCAGATTCATTTTGAGCCGTTAGATTGGACCTTCGATCCAACGGCCTAATGCCATCCACGTGTCGCCCCGCCATTGCTCCGTGCCGACCGAACGACCCGCGCCTGGACCCAATCTGGTCCGATTGGCTGACCCACATGCTTCCTTCCTCCATCCAGACGCTGCCACGTGTCATTGACGTGTTTTCCTTCCTCCTTTTAGATGCTGCCACATGTCCTTCTTGGCTGATGTGGCATCTGACGTAGCTGCTGACGTGACAGACAGTGGGACCTTCCCTAAGGTTTTTTGGTGAGCTCTTTCCGATTCTGCATTCTGATTTCTCATTTTCTGCTCTGAAATTGCAATTTTCTCTCCTCTCTTTGATTTCTGTGACTACTATTATAGAAAAGTTAGATGTTTTTGCTGTCACAAAGAGAAAGGGTAAATTCTGTCAAAACTGCAATCATTCCGGACACCTCTTCTCCAACTGTCTTTCTGTTGAATGTCGCACATGCCACCAAAAAGGTCACATTAGCTACCATTGTTCACAGTTGTTTTGCCATTATTGCAAGCTCCCGAGACATTTGATTACTACCTGTCCCACTCGCCCAGCACGTCCTGATCAACTCAAGTATCATTCTCGTCCCAACTTCTCTAAGACTGTGCCTGTGATAAATCCATATTTGTTGATAAATTTTGGTTTGATTTGAGTGGATTTCATCATATAAACCCATATTTATTCACCTAAATACCATGCTTTTGTGTTTTCTCTCTAAATTATGTCCAATTGTGAAAACATGTTATTTTGTGCCGATTTTAATCAATTTTATTCCACTTTCATTCCATTTGATGCCTTGATGGTTTTGATGAGTGATTTCAGGCGTAATAGGTTGGAATGGATTGATAAGAGTAGAAGAGAAGCATGCAATTGGGAGAAAACATGAAGAAGTCAAAGGAGAAGCACACAGCCAAGTGTGCGTATGCACAACATACTGTACGTACGCTCAACATACTATACATACGCACGACTGACGAAACCAGCAAGTGTGCGTACGCATACATCTGTGTGTACGCACAAGAGGAAAAATCAGAAAGTGTGCGTACGCATAGGTACCAGCGCGTGACTTCATTAAAAAGTCACGTAGTTCGCAATTTTTAGGGTTTCCAAACCCATTTTTGAAGTGATGAAGCATATAAGGGAGAGGCTAGCAACACACACTCATACCATACATTCATACAACACGCTTAGGATAGTTTTAGGATAGTTTAGTTTAGGTTTTTCTCTCAATTTCCTTAGGGTTTAGTTAGGGTTTATAATTCAACTTTTCATTTTCCAATTTTGATCATGGATTCTATCTATTTCCATTGTAAGTATTTCTTAATTTTCTCTTTTATTGCACTACTTGTTCTACATTTTCTTACACTTTAATTTCCTTTGTCAATATATACATAGTTTTGCAATTTTGAGTTTGAGTTAATGAATTTGATGTTTGATGGTTTTTACATGTTTATTAAGTTGCCTTTGTTGATTTTGATCATTTTTGGTTCATAGTTTCAAGCATTTTTCTAATTTTGCCATGTTTTATGATTATGCCTACCATGTGTTTGATGAAATGCCAATTTTGATTCCGGGGTAAATTTTCACCCCTTGCCTTGGGAAAAATGAGTATATGGAATACTAGAGCTATAATGTATGACATTTAGTGATAATTCTTGGGTTGTTAGTTGCTATTATTTCCACTAATGCTGGCTTCTTACTAAGGTAATTAGTAAGTTAGCTAGGATTTGTGGAATAATAACAATTATGCTCACTTGACTTACTCTTCGATGTTAAGGGTTGACTAGGTGAGATTAATCCATCATAATTATCATAGTTGTGGTTATGGAAAGGAAGGGATTCCATAACTCATCCCAAGTCAAGGTTCCATTTATGTTTTGAACCACATTTCCATCAATTTTGAGTCGTACTTGTCCATATTACATAGATAGTTTTTTAATTCCTTTATTAGTTTATTAATTGCAATTTTGGATCGTTCTTTTATTTCTTAATTGCTTACTTCATTATTGAAAACCCCCTTGATTTTCACAACCGAAATTTTGCATTTATTGTCACTAGTTTCTAGGGAAGATGACCCGAGGTTTAATTACTCTCGGTTATTTGTATTTGAAAATTAAACTTCGATCGATGGGATTTGATTGTCGGTTTAGACTATGCTACCAACGAAACACTTAATTTCAATTGAGGAATTATAGACCAGCACAAATCCCACTCATCAGCCTGCTTCTGCTGTTGCTGCTACTACTGAATCTACCACCTTTGTTCCTCTTAACCCGTCTTCTGTCTCTCTATCTGATATTGCGTCTCTTCTTCAGCATCTTCTCTCCCTTTCTGGTAATACCCTTGCTGCTTTTTTGACTCCTCCAGGTAATTCTAAATGGTATTTTGACTCGAGTTGCTTTAATCACATGTCTCCATTGTGTAATCTTTTCTTGTCTCTGTCTACCACTACAAATGCACCTTCTATCAATACTGCTAATGGTTCCCTCTTACACGCAACACACACGGGTTCTATCTCCCAGTCAACTCTTAATCTCCCTGATATTTATTATATTCTCAAATTGAACTTTAATCTTATTTCTGTTGGTCAACTTGTTGATATGGGTTTTGATGTCACCTTTTCTATTTCTGGTTGTCATGTACAGGATCGTCGGACGGGATAAATCATCGGGACTGGACGTAAGGTCGGATAGTTGTTTGAACTCAAGAATCTTCATATTCCTCCTATGTCAAATCTCTGTGCTGCTTCTTCTCCATCTACCCTTCACTTATGGCATCAACGTCTTGCCCATAGCTCCTTAGGAAAATTGCGTCCTCTTGTATCTCAGGGTGTTTTGGGTCAGGTTCCTAATGAGTCTTTTGATTGCATTTCTTGTCAAACTGCCAAACAACCTGCTTTATCTTTTCACAATAATTCCTCTCTTGCTTGCTCTCCTTTTGATCTTATCCACTCTGATGTTTGAGGCCCCGTTCCTACCGCTTCTATGGGAGGAGCTCGATACTTTGTCATTTTCATTGATGATTATTCACGCTTTATTTGGGTTTATTTGATGACTAATCGCCATGAGTTAGCTCAGATTTATATTAACTTTGCCACTATGATTAAGACTCAGTTTTCCAAGGTCATTAAGGTTTTTTGACGCGATAATGCTATGGAATATCGTGATTCCAAACTTTTAACCTTTCTTGAAGAACAGGGTACTTTGTCTGAGTTTTCTTTTTCTGGTATGTCTTAACGAAATGGCTGAGCTGAACGCAAATACTGTCACATTCTTGACTCTGTTCATGCACTGCTTCTTTCTTCTTCGTGTCCTGAGCGTACTGATAAACTACTATTTTATGGTTTATCTTGTGCTTAATTGAGTGGATTTTATAGATCTTTCATACACTTATTCATACTAAATACATGGGTTTACATTCTCCTTCCTGATTTTGTGCTATGATTGAAAATATACTTCTTTGGCCTTATATTTGCTAATAGTAATCCTCTCTTATTACCATTAGATGCCTTGATATGTGTGTTAAGTGTTTTCAGAGATTACAGGGCAGGAATGGTTCAGAGGATGGAAAGGAAGCATGCAAAAGTAGAAGGAATACAAGAAGTTGAAGGAACTGCAAAGCTGTCAGCCTGATCCTATCGCACTAAAACGATCATAACTTGAGCTACAGAGGTCTAAATAATGTGGTTTTACTTGCGTTGGAAAGCTAACATCCGGGGCTTCGATTTGATATATAATTCGCCATAGTGGCCGTACAGATAGGCGACGCGAACGCACGCTCCACGCGGATGCGTCGCATCTGTGAATCTCATTCCACGCAAACGCATGGACGACGCTTCTGCGTCACTTTCCCGCGACCTGTACGTACCAGATTTCGAAATTAGCGATTTCTGGGTTGTTTCTGACCCAGTTTTTGGCCCAGAAAGCACATATTAGAGGCTATAAAGTGGGAGAATGCATCCATTCATAATCATTCATTCATAATACACTTTTTATAGTTTTAGATGTAGTTTTTAGAGAGAGAGGTTCTCTCCTCTCTCTTAGGATTTAAAAATTAGGATTTTTTTAGAAATTAAGAATTTAATTCAACTCTTCATATCAGGTCCAATATTCCTTTATTTTGACCTCTCTTCTACTTTGAGATACTTTAATGTTTTTATTTATGTTTGATTTATGTTGCCCAATTGGCTTATGAATATTTTTTATGTTAGATTTGACTGCTTTGAATGAATGTTATTTGAGGTATTCTAGATATTTATGATTTTAATTTAGCTTTCTATATTCCTGGCTTTGGTTAAGAAATCAGTAACTCTTGAGTTATCAAACTCAGCGTGATCGATAATCGCTATCTTTGCTAATTAGCTTGAACTTCTATAATCCCAATCTTTTTCTAGGAATTAACTAGGATTTGAAGATCAAACTAATTAGCCACTTGACCTTCCTTCGCACCAGCAAAGGTTAACTAAGTAGAATTAAGATTCAATTTTCATCATCATTGATAAGGATAACGAGGATAGGACTTCCAATTTCTCATACCTTGCCAAGAGTTTATTTTACAGTCATTTATTTATTTTGTTTGTCATTTATCATACTTGTTCCTCATTCTCAAAACCCCCAATTTACAAAACTCATAACCAATAATAAGAACACACCTTCCTGCAATTCCTTGAGAAGACGACCCGAGGTTTAAATACTTCGGTTATCAATTTATTTAGGGGTTTGTTACTTGTGACAACCAAAAATGTTTGTACGAAGGGATTTCTGTTGGTTCAGAATCTATACTTACAACGCGACTTTATAAAATTCTTTACTAGCAAAAGTCCCGACGTCAAAATGGCGCCGTTGCCGGGGACAAAAAAAAGAAAAAAAAAGAGAGAAAAAAAAGAAAAAATATATAATATAAATAAATAAATAAGGGGACAAAATTACCCCAATGTTAAGTTAATAAAAGATCAATGCATATGTGACACAAATTAAAAGAAAAGTTGATACATGAGTATGTGATACAAAAGTGGGAATTATGGGTAGCTAGGCATGATAATAAAAGATTACGTACTTGGGGTGAAGCTATTCTTACTGCTGTTCATGTTATCAATAGACTTCTTTCTTCTATTCTTGATAACTTTACTCCCTTTGATCGTCTTTATCATACCTCTCCAGATTAAAGTTCTCTTCGAGTTTTCGGTTGTGTCTATTTCATTTTTCTTCATTCTCATGAACATAGTAAACTTGAACCTCAGGCTCGCATGTGTTGTTTTCTTGGTTATGGCACTGAACACAAGGGTTATCATTATTGGGATCCTCTTTCTAAACATATTCGTATATCTCGTCATGTTGTCTTCTGGGAGCATCACATGTTTTCTTGATTTTCCTCCTTTGAGTCCATTCCTCCTACACAGTCACCTTTTTTCACTAACCCCAATGTTGACCTTTTTCCTAGTGATGATTCTACATGTTCTATCTCGGGTCACTCTATACAGCCTCCTACTCTTTCGCCTTCTCCATCTCCTGATGATTCCAGACCGGACGACGATCCTGCTCCTACCGCCATGCCTCCTCCTTCCACTTGTTCTTCTAGGACAAGAAATCCACCTTTTCATCTTCTTGATTATCATTGCTTTTATACTATACTTCATCAACATAAACTTAAGTCATTCATAGAAGCCTCCACAAATCCAAATTGGCAACAAGCAATGCAGAAAGAAATACAGGTACTTGAAAAAGCACACACTTGGGATTTGGTTGATCCTCCTTCTAATCAGGAAGTTGTGGGCAGTAGATGGGTATACAAGATCAAGGCTCGCTCTAATGGCTCTATTGACCGTTATAAGACATGCTTAGTTGCTCAAGGTTGTACGCAAGACTTTGGTATTGACTATGAAGAGACTTTTGCTCCTGTTGCTCGTCCCACATCTGTTCGAACTCTTCTTGCCATTGTTGCTATAAAAACTGGTCTCTTAGTCAGATGGACGTGAAGAATGCATTTCTTAATGAGATTTGAAAAAGAAGGTATATATGAAACCACCTCTAGGTTGTCCTTGTCCTTCTAGAAAAGTTTGTCTCATTTGCAAGGTACTTTATGGTCTTAAGCAAGCTCCTCGCGAATGGTTTGACAAGTTCAGTACCACTATCTGCAATCTCGGTTTCACTTGCAGCCCTTATGAGAATGTGCTTTTTATTCGTAAAAGTGAACGTGGAGTTGTTCTTCTACTTTTGTATGTTGATGACATGATCATTACTGGAGATGATGTTGATGGTATCTCTGATCTCAAAGCCTCCCTTCACCGTACCTTTGAGATGAAAGATCTTGATTCTCTCAGCTATTTTCTTGGTCTCGAGGTCATATCCACAGATGATGGCATCTATCTCTCTCATGCTAAATATAATTCAGATCTTCTTGCTTGCGCCGGGATTACCGATAGTCGCACTGAGTCTACTCCCCTTGAGCCTAATATTCGATTCACCCCTTTGGATGGCACTGTTTTGGATAATCCTACTATCTATCAACAGTTAGTTAGAGGTCACGTCTACTTAACTGTCACCCGACCAGACATCGCCTATCCAATTCATGTACTTAGCCAATTCTTGTCAGCTCCTCGTACTACTCACTATGCGGCAATTCATCGCATTCTTAGCTACATCAAAGACACCCTATTTCATGGCCTTTATTTTTCTGCCCATTCATCTTTATCCCTTCAGGCATACTCCGATGCTGATTGGGCTGGTGATCCCACTGATCGTCGTTCTACTACTAGTTACTATTTGTTTCTTGGCGTGCTACGAAGCAAACGCTCACTGCTCGATCAAGCAGAGAAGCTAAGTATCGTGCTCTTGCTGACACCACTGCCTAGGTTGTCTTGATTCGTTGGCTTCTCGAAGATTTGGGTGTTCCTCAGTCGTCCTCTGCTAATGTTTTTTGTGATAACCGCAGTGCTATTTAGATTGTCGATAATGATATGTTTCATGAATGCACCAAACACATTGAGATTGATTGTCACTTTGTTTGGCAACGTATCCTTATTGATGCTGTTCGTCGCATCGCTGTTGGAACACTGGATCAAACTGCTGATATTTTCACGAAAGTTCATCATCCGACTCATTTTCGAACTCTATTATCCAAACTCAAGATGATATCCTTAGCTCCCACTTGAGTTTGAGGGGTATGTTAGAGAATTATTAGAATCATTTTAGATCAATTAGTGTCATTTATATTTATATAGCATATCTGTATATTAATTATAGAATTCTATACTTTTATTACTTTGATTCTTCTAGCGACTATATATACCCTTTGTATATTGTATTTTGAACACAATTCAATAATACGCAAATTCTTTCTCTAGTTTAGTCTCTTATTTCTATTAACAAGTATTATATAATCGAAATTTTGGACAAACATTAAAAATTAAAGTATTATTTGATCTTTTAAATTTGGGTGTTTTGGATACTATAAAGAACAATAAAGTTTGTTCTCATAAATTATAATTGAGTACTAAACATAACTTTTATGATTTATAAATACATCATGTGAATATATTTCTTTTATGAGATATTACGTATATCCGGATTCTATTTTTTTTTAAGAAAAAAATATATCTGTGTGGAGGCGACCGCCTATGTTACTTTGTACCCATCTTTGCATAAAATCCCAAACATATTAGGATAAAAAACAACAAATTAAAATTAAGATCACAATCCTTCCATGCATTGTGGTTTAGCAAATATTTTTCTCTTAAATTCTTTTGTAATAATTTATGTTACGGCCAAAGGTCCACACGGGTTGAACTGACCCGAGTTCTACCCGACCCGGATGCCTGCACTCCAACCGACCCGGACACGCGTCCTGCACGACTCACACACGGCTGCGGGGCAGCGTCCTTGGAGAATTGGGCCTGACCTCACACGGGGCCCACTACTGACATGTATAAAAGGGGAAGATTGGCTCTTCCCCCGAGGTACGTCAGATCTTTTCAACTCTTCATTCTGCTCGCCTGCACATTGCTGACTTGAGCGTCGGAGTGTCTTTGCAGGTGGCACCCCCCATCATCTCTACAATACAAGTGCTCGGCTACTCGACTACCCGTAAAGCAGCGCGACCCAAGTCAAGGCGTCCTCACCCTAGCATCTTCTGTCCACCCGACCTGTTCGGAACCCGACCAACGAACATTGGCGCCGTCTGTGGGGACCTCCTGCCTAAATGGAAGTCGTGCTGGGTCCCGGTGACCAAGCTCGAGCAGCCGGAGCGGAGGGGGCGGCCTCCGTCGCTTCGCTAAGGGGGCGGCGAAGGTCCCCCCAGCACGAGGACACGACCCTTCGGGGGAACGGGTGGCGATAGCGCCATAATAATGCAGGAGCTACGCCACAGAGTCCAGAACTTAGAGCGACAGCTAGCCGACCGGGAGCGGGATAGACGGTCTACCGATCCCAGCTTTACCCCATCTCCCGGGAGCGAGGAAGAAGACTCTCACCGAAGCCGCCAGCGGCGTACATCCGCTTCCCGGACGGAAGCGGAGAGCACGCGGGAGGAATCACCCGTAATAAGAAGGCGAAACGACAGGATCATATACTCCCGAGGCAGACAGACCCGCCGAACAGCAAGAGGTCACGAGGACGGGGAAGGGAGATCCGAGAGAACACGGCAACCCGTCATAATGGGTGTCACCCCGTTCCACCGATCCATCCTCGAGGTCCGGTTGCCGAAACACTTCGACAAACCAACGGACATGAGGTATGACGGGACCCAAGACCCTCTAGAACATCTCACGGCCTTCGAAGCCAGAATGAATCTAGAGGGGGTAGGCGACGAAGTAAGATGCCGCGCCTTCCCGGTAACCCTAGCAGGACCGGCGATCAGATGGTTTAACGGCCTCCCTCAAGGTTCCATCTACAATTTCTCAGACATCAGCCGCGCCTTCCTGGCTCAATT